>NC_060956.1:18305998-18323498 GCF_910589235.1 Vespa crabro | reverse complement strand
GTCGTCGGTTCCCAACACGAAAGTAAGTTTCTTCTTCCAACGCGGTGCCTTTGTCACGAGTATCGATCTATCTCGTCTCTCTTGAAGATATCAGGTTTAAAGAGAGAGTGAGAGAGAGAGAGAGGGGGGGATAAAAAAGAGATATAGAGTGATGGTTTGTTAAGTCTTGGTTATGCCTTGACACGTACTACGTTGACATTCAACGTGACGAGAATATATATTTTTTTCCTTGCTTTTCCTTACATCTCGTGATTACATGTTCATCGATTAGATCCCTCCCCCTCCTCCCCCCCACGCCTGTCTTCCTTCCTTACGATTATATCCCTTTCCTTCTCTTCCTCCTTCTTCTTCTCTTCATCCTCCTCGTCTTAACTATCTCGTATGCATAATTTCATTGTTGTCTTAACATGGCGGTGTAGAAGAGAAACGAGGGAGAGTTATCTATCGTCATCGATTTTTGCCCTAAAGGCTTTACGATCCATCATTACCATTTGTTCGCGATTCTTTCGGGTTCGTAGCATCCGCCGTTAAAAGTCATTAAAGAGGATTTAATCGAAGAGCTACGGAGATATACGAGAGAACATAACAGCTCGTAAGAAGGAGAAACTTCTTCCTTTATAATCGAACATCGAAGCGTCCCTCTCTTTCTCTCTTTCTCCTTCTCTCTCTCTTTCTTTCTTTCTTTCTTTTTCTGTCTGTCTCTCTCTCTCTCTCTCTCTCTTTCTCGCTGTCTTTATCCCTCTTTCTTTCTTTCGCTTTCTAACTTATTCGCTCGTTGTATCGTCTCGATTCAACAAGAAAGCATGAAGTATCCGGCGCTTTTGAAAGGAAGGTCGGCCTCCACCTCCACCTCCTCCACCTCCTCCTCCTCCTCCTCTTTCTCCTCTTCTTCTTCTTATTGAAGAGAGCTCGAGGCTCGTGCGCTCTCTTGCTCGCGCGCGCGCGTTCGCTCCTTCTATTGACGCGAGTGCTCGTATGCAAACAAGATGTTATCTTACGAGCAAAGCGTGGCTTTTCATCGTCTGCCCGAAGCAGCACACAGAAAGAGGGACCAAAAAAGAGAAATATATATATATATATATATATATATATATATATATATATATATATATACATATATATAAAGAGGAAGAGAGAGAGAGAGATGAAAAGAGAATTTCATAGTGACGAATTGGATGTCAGAGATTGGTTAAAAATTAGGGTAAGGTCAAGGAGAAATAACCTTTGCGATGTCCGATCGAGTCATTTGAAAACGTCCTTCTTGACGTCCATCATGGAGAGTAGGTTGCCCTACTTGCATTCAAACATTATCCTTCGTCGTTGACTCTTCCTTACTTGGAGATAAGTACTCTCTTTCTATCTTTCTCTCTCTCTCTCTCTCTCTCTCTCTCGATTATTTCTTTTCTTTTTATTTGTTATATTTATTTTTTCTTTTCTTTTTTTAATTAATTATACGCCCTTGCCTTTTATGTATGTACATGCTGCATTTGTAGTATCTCATATTAGGGGATCATTTCATCCTTTAATTTATTTCGCTTTCTTTTTTTCGTCAATTATCGAATTATTCGAAGAAAATATTTGATGTCAAGTTTATTTATTGTTTCTTGCCATATGACGAACTAGTCTTTTTATTCTTTTTCTATATTTCTCTCTCATTCTCTCTCTCTCTCTCTCTCTCTCTCAAAAACACATTCTCCTTGTGCCATTTAAATAATCAAAATCGAAAATGAATAACCGATCGATCAATTGGCCAAACGTAATCGTCCTCGTCGGTTAGAGAATAATAGCATACTCGTGCATGACTGTTTTAAATTCATTTTGAATGTGTTAAAGAGTGAAGGTCAAAAAAAGAAAGATCCGTCTATGAAAAGAAAAAAAAAAAGAAAAAACAAATGAATCACTTTATCCATTCGTGATCCTTTCGAAGTATAATAGTACCAAGTAAATAAGTAATTCCATCGCTATCGAAAATAAAAAAAGATGAGAGATAAAGGAAGAAAGAAGTAAAATGAGTAGTACCGGGTGATTAGGATGATAGAAAAAAAGACAAAACAGAAAGGAAAAAAGAGAGAGAGAGAGAGAGAGAGAAAGAAAGAGAGAGAAAATGAAAGATAGAAGAAAAGAGAAAGGAGCGGGGAGAAGAGCCTTTCGTTTCTAAATACTTTCCCGTGGGACCTCCGCGTGGCATTCCACGGCTGTGTATAAACGGTCGACACAGTCCGCGGCCGGTACCCTCCGAAGAGAAGTAGTAAATTATCACCATAATAACCCCATGGAAGAGGATTGGATTTCTCACACAGACTCCCTTGGCAGCTCCCTCTTCCTCCTTCTCCTCCTCCTTCTCCTTCTCCTCCTACAACTACGTTAAGGGTGGGAGGGGAAGGGAAGACTCTCTCTTTCTCTCTCTCTCTCTCTCTCTCTCTCCCTCTCTGTTTTTCTCTTTCTTGGTCGGCACCGTTTACGCCATTCGCGGTGTTTACACGCAGCCGGCGGTTTTATGGGAATGTTAATGGGTGACATTCCACCCTCCGTGGATACTGAAGAAGATGGTGGAGGAGGGGAGAAAGCAAAAGGCTGGAAAGTCGGGGGCCCATCTTGCGATAGTCGTCATTTCATGGTGAGTTTATTCCACGACCACCACCGATTACCCAGCGGGCTCCCGCGAACCCGACTCCTTTCTTTCTTCTTCCTTCCAACCGAGAGAAACGAACAGTATATATTTCCCTTTCTCTCTCTCTCTCTCTCTCTCTCTCTCTCTCTCCTTTTCTCTCACTCGAAAACGTACTCTTTAATCGACGCACGCTGTTCATCCGAATCGCGATATTACGTGCACCGATTGCGAAGAACTCCTGATTGTATGTTCTCCTTTTTTCTTCTTTCTTTTTCTTACTCTTTTTCTTTTACTTTTCCACGCTTTTAACGCCAACTTAACGAGACTACCACGCCCGGGATTCACCGAGGAGAAACGTGCGCGTGCGAGGAAACCGTATCACAGTATCGTTGGAACGGATTCCGACACGCACGAACGATCAACCTTCTTTTTTTTTTTTCTTATATATACTTACATTTTTTTCTCTCTCTTTCTCGCTTTCTCTCTTAGTTTAACTAAGAAAATGTCCATTTAATGTGTATATATATATATATATATATATATATATATATATATATACACATTTTATATCTTTAAGCCTTGAAATTTCGTTCCACTTTGATAATTAATTCTAATCAATCTAATAAATGAAAAATCGTATGATTTATTCTTGCACAACGAATTCTACGAACGAACGAACGAATTAATAATAATTGATTCATATTCGATCACGTAAAGATAAGACACATAAGGAAAAAAAATACAAACACTTCATTACACTTATGCAGATTACTTTTAATAGAGAGGGGAGGAGGAAGGGGGGAGAAAAAAATAGAAATAAAAGAAACATTAAAAAAAGAGGACAAAAATATTTAAGAAAAAAAAAAAAAAAAAAAACAAAAAGTATCATAGAGGAACTTAGGATTGGCCTAATTTACCACGATATAATAATTTACGCTGGTTTGACTTAGCCGGACGAAGAAAACGCCGATCGGGCGTACGAATACTCGCTCGAGAAAGAGAAAGAGAAAGAGAGATAAAGGTAGATAGACAGATAGAAAGGGACGGAGAAAGGGTAGGTAGAAGAGAGGGAGGAGAGAGGGAGGCAAAGGTTAATTAAAATTTACTGTAATGCATTATCGCGTGTAAAAACTCGACTCCAGATGCGGCCGAGCGTCTTCCGCACACGTGGAATCTCTCTCTCTCTCTCTCTCTCTCTCTCTCTCTCTCTCTCTCTCTCTCTCTCTCTCTCTCTCTCTCTCTCTCATCCTGCTCTCTCGCATGTCCGATCAAGGTCGATCTTTTCGCACGGCCATTCCTGGTCGAGGCCCACTATATACACGCGTATACATCCACGCACACAAACACGTGTAGATATATGTAGGTGTATACCTATACACGTTTCGAGATAAAGTTCAATTACATCGGTCTTTCTCCCTCGTTGCATATCCCGAGCACGGATGGGCCGCGTATCGAGCGTGCGTTAAACGTAAGCGATGGTACGTAAGCACGCGTGCTCGGGGATGCAGAACGGATTTAAGGGCCCTACTAGCTAGCTCGCTCACTCGCTTACTCGCTTGCTCGTTCGCTCGCTCGTTCATTCGTTCGTTCGCGCGAGAGAACGAGAGAACGAGCGAACGAGCGAGCGAGCGAGCAGACTATGAAGCAATTATACGGTTCCGCGAATCCTAAGCGCGATTGTCAACGGCCTCGTAACTCCTTCCTCTCTTGTGCGCATAGAAAACCCCACCAACCATACGCTCTCAGCCCCCTTTTTCTTTACGATACCACCGTACGCTCCTTCGTCTTTACTATCCGCTCGCTATTTCACTTTCTTTTCATTTCCTTTTTTGTTGCTTTTTTTCCTTTTCTTTTTTTTTTATCTTCCTCTTTTTTCTTTTTTTCCTTTACTTTAGTTTACTTTAGTTTAACTTACTTTACTTTATTTTATTTTACTTTACTTTACTTTACTTTACTTTACTTTATTTTACTTTGTTTTGCTAAGTCTCTTTATTGCCAGTAATGTCGGTATCTTTAGAAATAGAATGAGAGAGGAAGAGAGAGAGAGAGAGAGAGAGAGAGAGAGAGAGAAAGAGAGAGAGGGAATGTGTTTATTGTATCCGGGGTGGTCGCTTCTTCTCTACCTGTGCATATTTATGACCTTTTATCTATAATATCTTGCATTTTATTTTGGAGATGATACTGTATGAGATAATAACGATTTGAATCTAAATGTAAATTTGGTTATATAAAAGGAACGATTCATTTATTTCAGTTTAAGATATTTAAAATGTTTTTTTTTCTTTTTTTATCTTGACATAATCAATATTGCATTATATGAATTAATTTAATAAATAACGAATTAATAATATGCATTGATATTTTAACATTTACTAGTTGAGAATGACGTCAATCTGAATCGAGATAATAAATTTCTTAAAGAGACAAACGAAGAAAAAAGAAAAAGGGAAAAAAAGGAAAAAGAAAAGAAAAAGAAAACAACTTGTTTGAATGTTCTTGTGACCTCGATCACGAAGTCTGACATATGTAACTCTTGTAAAAGAGTTTATCTCGCATTATCCATTATCATATTCTCTAGTATACCGAACAAACGTCCTTCGTGTCCTTTCTTATGTAGTTAACAACTGCGCTTATGTTAGAGAACGTCTAGAAAGCGAAACACGTGCAGGAAATACGAATCTCTGTGGATTCCAGCTTGGCGCGGTAACACATATCAGCAACGTTCTTTCGTCTTGCATTTTAGAGTCGTTCCTTGGGAACGTTCTTCAGTTTGCTGGCACCGTTCTAAGAAATCTCCCCAAGCCCAGTTGACTCGCTTTTACTAGGCGAGATCGCTCGCCACGATTTCCTTCGTATTTTCCCGCTTTTTTTTCCCTTACCCCTAGCCCTACCCCTGCCCTTGCCCATACCCTTGCCCTCCTCTCCTCTTTCATTCCCCCTCTCAACGTAGCATGGCGAGTCCGGTTTCGCCTACCTACATCGTTCTTGTTTATGCTCTAGAATAGCTTATACTTTATTCCTCTATGCAACTTTCTCTCTCTCTCTCTCTCTCTCTCTCTCTCTCTCTCTCTGTTTCTCTGTCCTTCTATCTTTCTTCCTTCTTATGAAATAACAAAGTCAGTGGGCAAAGTATGCAGAAAATGACGCGTCGTACTGAGAATATCAAGGCGAGAATCAGCAAAGTGGCTCTCCTTTATCGTCGTAGAGTTGACATAAAAAGAAAATGGAAGCGAGAGAAAAAGAAAGAGAGAGAGAGAGAGAGAGAGAGAGAGAGAGAGAGAGAGAGAAAGAAAGGGAGAGAGGGTAGAAATATTCCATCTAGACTTTTATCTTTCCTCGAATCAAGCGTTTCCGTTATCTTTCCAAGAGTAGTATTTGCGACTAAGAGAAAGAAAGAAAGAAACAAAAAGAGAAAGAGAGAGAGAGAGAGAGAGAGAGAGAGAAGAGACTAACAGTCAGGACTCTTTTCGTGGCAACGCAGTATCCACTTCCATCTCGTTTCTTCCGTCGTTGTAATTGCGAGCTCACTCGTGGATCCACGAGCTGGCCACGCCAAGCCTGAGTCGAGCCACACCGTAAGAGATGAGTTATATCACCAACGCGCTAGCTCACACGGTGGGCCTCTGATGGGGTCCCGCTTACTACACGCCGAGGTGAGACTCTTCGCCTCTCGTCCTGACACTCTCTTTCTCTCTCTCTCTCTCTCTCTCTCTCTCTCTCTTTCTCTTTTTGCCTGTCTCTGTCTCTGTCTTTGTCTCTGTCTCTGTCTCTGTCTCTGTCTCTGTCTCTGTCTCTCTTTCTCTTATTCCCTCTCGCGTGCGGACCACAAGCCGGCTGCACGTTCAAGCAACGAGCTTTATTCACCGAACTTGCGCATACCTTTCCCATCTTGAATACCCATACCGCGAACAAATTATCCCAAGACCTTCTCACTATTTTATGAATTCTAAATACCTACCGTATTCGCCGAGATACATTGTGCATGCTTATAAAAGCTGATGACCTGCCTCGAATAAGAAACGAACCTGGTAATACGAGTTCAAGATTTTTGTTCATACCAATGTTTTACTAAATGATTATCTATCTTTTTCGAAAGGAATAGATATAAATAAATAAATATATATATATATATATATATATATATGTATGTGTATGTGTATGTGTATGTGTATGTGTGTGTAAATAAATAGATGTTTCTTAAGGAAATCAAATTTTTCGAATAAAAAACAAAAGATATTAAAAATGTACTGGATAATGATGATGAGTGTCCATTCAACAATAAAAAAAAAAAAAATGAGATAGAGAACATCTCAAAATTATAACATTCATGAATGATTCGTTAAGTGAAATAGAAAAAAGAATAGAAAAGACAATCCAAAATTAACATTTATATTTCTCATTAAAACGTTATTTTCTTATTATATTCAATCAAACAGACACAACCTTCATATCCTTTATCGATTACCATTAATGAAAGTAATTAAGAATATCATCGAAAATTTTATCCTGTGATTCCTTGATAGAATAGAAAAAGATAACGATATAAGAAGAGAAACATCAAAGGGAATGATAAAAAGAAACTTACATACATACGTATCACAATCGTATTATAATCTGGTATTCAATACGAGAAAAGACGTACCTATATAACATATATATATATATATATATATATATATATATATATGTATATATGTATATATGTATATATGTACATATATATTCTTTATATAGAGAACAACGCTATCTACGTTCCTTACATAATGCTCGTTCGAGCATAACGAGAACAAAGGACGTATTGTCAGGGACGAATTGTGCTCGGGTTAATGTGCAGTCAGTAAGTTGGTCAAGTCGATTTGCGAGCCGGTGTCCGTAATGATCTGCGGTCCAGCTAAGCTTCTATCGTCGCCTTCTCTCCCCCTCCCCCTCCCCATCCCCGACAGGTCACCCCTAAACCTCCCCCATCCCCCTCCCACTCTTCTCCTCTTCATCCTCTTCCTTCCTTCTGAACCATGCGCCAGCGTATTTATAAATATTCATGTAGACATGTAGACACTTCAAGGACTCTCCTCCAAGTCCATTTTGCATCGTGACGTCAAGGACGGACGTACCGCATGTCCATTAAATGCAATTCGATTTATCGATGCTACGACGATACGAGGAAGTACGAGCTCGAATTCCTTTGAATTTTATTATAGGAAGCTTCGTTGTTCTCTTGACAGGAACGTTGGTGTAAAGGAATAGAATTTCTGATGGATCGTGAAAAGATGAGAGATCATTTCAATTGTATAGCTATTTAAAAAAGAACATTCTCTAGATTGATCTTATTATTTTTATTATAATTTATTTTTAAAGAAACATTTAATCCTTTGTTTTTTAATCGTATTTCCCATATCAAGCCATAACGCATGGTTATAATAGTAAATTAAAATGTACGATTTTTTAATTAATATTTAAATCGCTTCGACGACTCGTTAGAAGTAATGCTAATTTAATCGCAATTTTTTTTTATTTTTTGTATTTTTTTTATATTTTGCATTATACGTAACATTTTTAAGATTAAAGATGTTTTCATCAATAAGGAATTATCTTATTAAAATGATGTATCGTCTTTCCTTATTATGTTAAAATTTACAAAATTTCTTTAGAGTTGTTTAGTCAATTTAAACAAAATTATAAACAAAAAAAATGTATATAAATATATATGTATATATATATACAGATTTATATATGTAATGTACATTCATCGTCGTCGTCATCGTCGTCGTCGTCATCATCGTCGTAGTCAGCGTAATTGATACACTCGCTCTCGCAACGTGTGCGCGCAGCATCGTTCGAGTGCAATAATCTGCGGGAGGTTGGCCGGAAGCGAATAGAAAAAAATCCTTTAACGCGCTCTATCTATCGATAACGACTAGCTAATGTTCTAATTACGACCAACGCCCCTTCCATCGTTGTTAAACGCTCTTACAGATTATCCAATAATTTTCACCTGCTATTTAAAAATTTTTTTTATATCTATCCTCTTCGCGAATTTTTCTTCATCATTTTTTTTTAAATAATAATATTAATAACAGTAATAATAATAATAATAATAATAACAATAATAATAATAATAATAATCATGTACGTAGAATATATACATATAGCTATAGTAACGTATAATGAATTTTGAACTCTTCGAGTGGTACGAGATACTATGTATATACATATATATATATACGAAACCAGTAGTTATTTTTTATCTCTAAATTCGAAAAAAAGAAGTTGCAAATCTCATTGATGATCAAAGAGTTAATCGGAGCAAGAAGTTCGTTCTATCTCCGCCTCCTCCCTCCACTCTCTCCTCGACCCCTGTACCTTTTCCTTTATATTTTTTTTCGCAATGTTTTTCGAATCGAACGATCTAGTCACGACGATCCAGTTACCTTTTCCAATCGAGCTGGAATTTGATCCTTGATTATAAATAGCAGCACACCGGGCGAGAGTGAAGGTACGGACAACGGCAAGACACCACGCACTTTACCCGACCTGCAGATAACCGATACAACTCGCACGCAGTGGTTTAACAAGCGGGTCAGTGTTTTTCGCTCTAGTTGTGTTGATATGTATAATCTTGGTAATTATATACTACCACCACTACCACCACCACCACCACCACCACCACCACCACCATCACCACCACCATCACCACCACCACCATCACCACTACCACCATCAACATTACTACCACATTCACGTGAAGATTTAAACCGAGTCTCTACCGCGGCCCACGGAATGAGCTACCCACATTTTACCGCGCGCCCCAATCAAATCTGATTGGCACTGACTATTATTTATCTTGTTGAAAAAGATTATTCGATGGTTTACGCCTACGTGAGCTCGTACGTGTCCGAATGTGGTTCTCTTCCAACCTCGGAGAGAGGTACCTACATACGTATCTATCTACCTACCTACCTACGTACTACATCGATGAGAGCGAAAATTGCGTTTGCCTTCTTACAAAGATAAAAACCCAACGGATAATTATTATTCCAACGAAACAGGATCCTGGTTATCTTCATCCTTCTACTTCTATCATCGTCTTATTCTTTGTGTTTTCCCTCGGTAATAAAGTATAAATAATTCCAAAGAAGGAGAAAAATATTCTCTATGAAACAAACGAGATCATTTCGTAGCATTTTATTAAACTCGTCTCGACAAAAAATCATTTCGTATGATATCATCATATTCATACAAATTAAATTTGAACAAATTTTGATCAAAGTTCAAAGATATTACGAATATCTAAATTATTATTAACGTTCATCGATTAAACGAATGACATTGAAAGTACTTCTGTCTTTCTCTTTCTTTCCTTTTATTTTCTTTTTATTTCTTTTTTTTTTTTTTTTTTTTCTTAAGATCCTTTATAATCGGTACATTCATCGAGATATAATGTATCCAGCACAATTGAAACGAAAAAATATCATCGAAAGTTTTATCGAACTATATCACTCAAAGAACTTCGATAAAATTTCACTTTAAAAATATTTATACGATTAGATTTGTAAAGATTACTCGAAGGAAAAAGAGATGACAAATTTCTTAATTAATAATCAAAACAAATTGCATTGAAAGTACTTCTATCTCTCTTCCTCTCTTTTCCTTGAGATCATGTATGATCTCATACGTTCACCGAGATATATATATATATATATCGAATAGTTAAAACGAATGAGATTATCGAAGCTTTTATCAAATATTTTTGATAAAATTCGTATATGAAATCGTATTTAACCAATTATATTTGAAAAAGAAAAAAAAAGAAAAACTGAATCGAAGAGAAAAGAGAGATGACAAATATATCGATTGTTAATGTTCATTCATCAAACAAGTGGCATTATAAAAGTACTTCTGTCTCTCTTTCTTACTCTCTCTCTCTCTCTCTCTCTTTCTCTCTCTCTTTCTTGAGATCCTTTATGGTCATACGTTCACCGAGATATATCCAGCAGTACCCCGCAGAGCACGACGATGCATCGGGTGCACTCTCCTAGCAAAGGACTCGCCGTCGAATCCATCGTGCTAACGACTTCATCGACTTGACGGTGCAACTGGGTAAGAGGAGGGAAGGAAGAAGTGGAAACTGAATGTGTATACTTGTACGTGTAAACGTGCATCTAAAGAAACGAGTGGGAAGCGTGTGAAAGAGAAAAGCTGTCGGTTATATAACTGATTATAACTTCTTAAAAACTTACGAAAAAACTCTTATATTAAACAATTTTAATACATATATTAAATATACATATATAGTATATAGAAATATTAATATATACGAGTTAATAATAATTAATAGTATTAATTGCACGGATCTAGTCGACGATTTTTTTTGTCTCGTTTCTTTTTTTTTCTCTACTGAAATACACGCGTCTGTCACGATTTGATCATTTAATACGAGATTTCTTTTATTTTGTTACTTTTAATGGCTTTTACTTCCTTTAATTTTATTTTTTCTATTTTCTTTTTTAATTTTTTTCCTTCCCTTTTTTTTTAATTTCATTAAGTTACTTTGATACGTTTATTTTATACCATATCGTTATGTATTATACAATACTATGATTAATCAGTGTATACGCGTGAAGAATTTAAAGTCAGCAGCAATTCTTTGTTGTCTCTAACAATACTAACGTAAGATATTAGATCATCGTTTGTCTATTAGCTAACTTTAAAATAAATATGAGCTCACATGGTTACGACTGTTAAACTGTTATTTACTACGTTATAGATAAATCATTGACAAAATATGAATATATAAGAATTCGAGCGATGAAATTAACAAAAAGAAAAAAAGAAAAAAAAAAAAGAAAAAGAAAAAAAATAAAAACGAAATCATTTTAATGGTACATTTAAAGTTCAAGGTCTCTAACTTCGAACGTTTCGTGAATCGAACGTAAACATATAAATCATTTTGTACGATGGACCTTTGTTTGTTTCTTTTTTCTTTTTTTTGTTTTTTTTTTTTTGCTTTTATTCTTCTTTCCGACCTGTTCCTTTGTGCGTTACTGTTGGACCAAGGACCATAGAACATACATACGTACATATGTCCCAAGCGATAAGGAAGCTTACCCGGTGAGAGCAACGATATAGTATAAATATAAAAGCATAAGCGGCAAGGTCGTAAACGCCTCGGTTAGATCACTCCCTGTGCTTACCAGTAAAGAGAGGTAGATCTAGTCGAGGATGTAATTTCAATTTATGAGATTGTTTACCGTACCAAACCACTCAACTCTCTCTCTCTCTCTCTCTTCCTCTCTCTCTCTCTCTTCCTCTCTTTCTCTTTTTCTCTCTATCTCTATCTACTTTTTTCTCCGTTTTTCTTCCACACGGTCAGCTTGGAAAGATCTCACACGGTCTGTCCTCGCACGATCTATCGCGTTAATGACTTCATTAAACTGAACGCCACTTTGATTGAGGATCGATCGAAGAGAACGTGTAAGTACCCTTCCGTTTCCTAAGTACTAATGTTAGTGTAAGTGCGTGTATTTTTGTCGTTTGATAGGAGATCTCGAGAAGCAAACGAGTCTAATACGAACGATTAAAGCATAGTCATTTTTATAATTCGATAAATCGATCATTTAATTTGCCGTGGGATTAAACGAATTTTCATTTGAATTTCTTTCTTTTCTTTTTTAGTTTTCCTTTTTTTCTCTCTCTCTCTCTCTCTCTCTCTCCTTTTTTTTATTTTCGTATTTTTTCCTTTCTTTCTTTTTTTTTATACGACAACGTCAACAACATCGTGATGAAGTGATTTCAATTTACACGATACGAAATACTTTGATCTGTTCTCTTTCTCTTTTCTTAATATCAATAAATAAATGTTTTACTCTATATAGCAAAAAAAAAAAATATATATATATATATATATACATATATGTAATCGTCTTATATAACTTAACTTTTACTCGTTAAGTACGAGTTTTGATTATGATGGCATTTACTTAAGAGAAAGTTATATGGTTGAATTAAAACTATTTCATTTGAAATTAAAAAGACAACTCTTTTTCTTTATCCTTTTCTTTTTACATCATAGCCGATCATTAAAGAGAAGATATGTAACGATCGGGAAGTAATTGTAAAGGATATGATACCTCGTTTACATCTTAACAAGGAAACCATTTCTCCTTCGCACCATCCTTTTGATTTATTATTTTTCGAAAAAGAAATCATACGATTACCGTTGTAAATGCCATCCCTCTTATTTGTGATGAACGCATAATCTCTTGTGCATGAGAAATATCTGATTTTCCCACGAAATTATTCTCACTCTCTCTCTCTCTCTCTCTCTCTCTTTCTCTCTCTCTCTCTCTCTCTCTATCTCTCTCTTCCCTCAGTAATTCTCAGCAACAGCAACAGCAGCAATGATGGTTACTCGGTCGCGTCCCGACTTTTGTTGGGCCTTAAGGGGGCCTTCTTTTCCTTCTACTACTACTACTACTACTACTACTACTACTACTACTACTACTACTACTACTACTACTACTACTATTACTACTACTACTACTACTACTTCTTCTTCTTTCCTCTCCTCTCTCGCACACTATCGGAAATATAATTGGCGCTTTGCAAATCCATTAACCGGGCCCGGTGTGGCAGGTGGCGTTGCCACGGTGTATTACCGCCGGCGGGGCCCTCGCGTACACTAATTCATAGTTTCATGCTTTCCACTGCTTAAAGACTTAATGGAGGCCGCGCACGCATAGCCACGAGAGATAGAGAAAGAGAGAGAAAATGAGAGAGAGAGAGAGAGAAAAAAAGAGAGAGAGAAAGTGAAAGAGAAGGAGAGATAGAGAGAGAGAGAGAGAGAAAAAGAGTAACCCATTCGCCGTTCTTTGACGTATATACTCGCCAGCGAGTGGATCGCTCAGCTTCCGTTTTGCGAGATCGAAAGTGTTATGTCGTTCCTACACGAAGGATATATCTTATAATCTTGCGTTTCGCTCGATTATAAAGGACGAAACATGATCAGAAAAAGAGAGAAAGTGAGAGAGAGAGAGAGAGAAAAGTATCGATAATCTCAACCACTTTCAAGACGAATCTGCGGTGAGAAGTAATGACAACTCATGATAGTTATTTCTTACGATTCGTGATCTTTGATATCTCTTAAACTTCGAGTGAATTAAACGAGATCATTTGTTGATAAAGAAGAAAAGAAAAAACGTTTTCTTTCATGATCAAAGCTATTAACAATTTCATTTAGAAATGTAAATGATCTGATTAAATGTATTACGAATAGATATGTATATACATACCTATATGTATGTATGTATGTATGTATGTATGTATACGATCGGTAATTCTTTACTGTTGAAGATTATTACAAAATAATTATTACTTTCCCCCGTATTCCCGAGCGCATCCTCCTTATTCTCTCTCTCTTTCCCTCTCTCTCTCTCTCTCTTATTTTTCCTCCTTTACCATCTCCAAACGCAAGTCAACTCAACTCAACCGATTTCAACCCAAGTAAAATACCGCCACGCTAACTTCCAACCCCACCCACCTCCTTCACCCACCCTATATAATGTTGTTATAACTTTGGTTGATCAAAGTACTCAAACGAGTTTCTCGGTTATTATTATCTCGATCGAATACGTTTTCACTTTCGAAGATGCCTCTTTCTAACTTTCCCATCTTAACTCGCACCAAAACATACATACGTACATACGTACATACGTACATATAAAGATACACATCTAACTGCGTAAATATTTTATTTATGTACGTGAATATATATGTATATATATATATATATATATATATATATATATATATACCGACCGTATATAATTCGTTTAATCTTTACCGTACATACATTCATGTGAAAATGATGAAGTAAATGACGAAGTCGATTGAGAGTAGTCGTCCTCTCGTTGATACTCTGGAATTCGAGTGTAACTCGCGTACTAACGTCTACATCGGTTTGCTCGTGGACAACAAGCAAGATCCTTAGAATGAACCATAGGACTTTTCTCTCTCTTTCTCTCTTTCTGTCTTCCTCTCTCTCTCTCTCTAGTTCATACATAGGACGATGTACACCTCGGAAATCCACTCGTCCAGAGCGCTATGTAAAGCCGAGGAGGTTGAGAGTTAGATAGAGGATGCATTTGAGGCTACCATTAAGCCGGTGATTGATAATGCCCGCAGACCCGTTCTGCGCCATCGCGTCCGTCCGATCAAGGTCTACCATCGTGTATATAGTATACCCATCGAGCAAAAAGTGAAAAAGAGAGAAGGCGCTCACTGCATAACGCGCCGCAAAACTCCGGCAAAAAGCGTAAAAGTAACGTCTACTGCCTTGTCATCGACCCTCCTCGTCCGCCGCGCCTTTCCCTCTCTATCTTTTCTCTCTCTCTTTCTCTCTCTCTCTCTATCTGTCTGTCTGTCTATCTCTCTCTCTCTCTCTCTCTCTCTCTCTCTCTATCTCTCTCTTCCTCTCTCTTTCTATCTTTCATTCTCCCTCTCTTGCCCAGCCGAAGATAATTATCGCCGATGAGAAGAATTCTTCGTTGGATTTTACTTGTTAAAAGACAAAAAGAAAAGAAAGAAGAGAAAAAAATCGATCGTCCTACAGAAAATCTTTGCCACCGGAGATGAATTTAAAGAACATGTTTTACCATTCTTTTCGATTTCTGTCCTTTTGCCAAAGGAAAAAAAGTATAGAATCGAAAAATTGTCATTCGTGATTAATATCCATGGACGAAAATAGATCAATCGATGGATGGATGAAACGAAGATGAGTTTGATGATATAAGCTTCTAACGTTTTAAAATGTTCTCGTACGTAAATAAGAAAGTTGTTAATCGGGATTTAAGACAAAAAATCTTGATATAGATAAAAACGTATATGTTTGTTCTACTTGTAAGTAGAAAAAGAAAAAACGTAACATTTTAAAGATATTCTCGTCGTATGAAAATAAGAAAGTTGTTAATCGTGATGAAAAAATCTTGACGTATATATATATATATATATATATATATATATATATGTGTGTGTGTGTGTGTGTGTGCGCGCGCGCGACAATGCATGTATGCATGTATGCATGTATGTGATGATATATACATATACCATCTACTTGTTCTACATGGGATGTTCTTTCCTATTGGCCGAATGAAACAACCTCAAGTTCCAACGTGTTTGTGATGAAAAAAAAAAAAAAAAAAAAAAAAAAAAAAAACAACAAGAAAAAAAAAGACCAAGAGGCTGGTGCATCGCCAGCTGTAGCAAAATGTCTTTGTTTACTTAACCTCGAGAAGAAGGTGGAGGAAGACAAGAATGGAATCTAGGGAACATAGAGGAAGAACGACAAAAGGTAGAAACGGACGAGCAAGGGAATGACGAGGCACGCATTCCATCGGAGTTATTTTCTCTTGAAAGAGATCGAACAATACGGACACCTTGCTGGACCAAGAAAGAGAGAGGGAGATAGAGAGAGAGAGAGAGAAAGAGAGAGAGAGAGATAAAAGATGACCGTGGAAAAAGTCGAACGAGGCATTATCGACGATACAGTGATTCAATGGATTTCACCAAAAATAACTCCGAAGAAATTATTCTGAAATTTATATAACTTTGACGAAGATTTAATCGATAATTGGATCAATGGATCAAATATAGAAATAGATGAATCATTTTTTCATATATCTATATATATATATATATTTGTTCTGTTTATCTGGAAAAATTGGAATATTTTCTGAGACATTAAATTTATAACCGGCAATCAATAATGTCGGGATTATATTCCCATAAAAAGTGACGAATTTATAATATAATTAATAATTTTTTACAATAACAAACTATCACGTATGACACGTCGTTGAATTCATTTTAAAGAATGTCATCTAATTGTAAAAAAGAAATATAAATATATTTCTTTCTAAACAAAAGAATTTAATTTTGAAATTTTTCACACCGTTTGTAAAACACGTAATTATAAAAAATAATTATATTCGGTATGATGTTATCCTTTATACCGAATAAAATTGTAAAAAAATATTTTTTGATAAGCTCAATCCTTGAGGAGATATTTCAATTATGTGAGATCAACAGAACACCCTGTATATAAAGGAGTATCTATTAGCTATCATATTGAGTGATTATATCTAAAATATAAATCATCAACTCTTTTCAAACATAGTATGTTAATCATTCCTTCGATTCGATTATCCCATCAATCGTATATATATATATATATATATATATATATATATATATATATATATATATATATTTATTTATTTATATTTATATTTATATTTATATTTATATTTATATTTATATTTATATTTATATTTATGTAAACGTATATTTTATATTATACACATATAGACATATAGTACTTATAATATTAAAAGATATATATAATTACGAGAAATTATGTTTTATTACTTGGAAGGAAAATGGATTCTCGAAGAGTGGGCGGATTAAGAAAAGAAAAGAAAAGAGAAGGAAAGAAGAAAAGAAAAAGAAAAAATTAAAAAAAAAAAGAAAAAACTGAGAAAAGAACTAGAAATAATAAGAAAAGGAAAAAGAAAGGAAAAAGGATTTAAAAGAGAAAAGAAGGTTGGGTGGAAAAAAAAAGGAAAACAGAAAAGAAGGGAAACAGTCAGGTAAAGAAGAGACGAGATAGATCGCGGCAAAGGGGTGCTCGCGACTCCTGCTGAAAGATTTCCTACGAGTGTAGGAAACGTCCAGATATGATAATAAGCGAGGCTCGCACCGACGTCGAGCGTTATTCGCGAGAAGCCTCAGGGGCTACGAGAGAAGAACCGGGTTCGCGTCAACGCCGCGAAGAAGAGAACCAGTCCTCGTTCTTGAAGTCGCTGTCACGACCACCGGCAACGTCTCTCTCACTCT
>NC_060956.1:18088498-18303498 GCF_910589235.1 Vespa crabro | reverse complement strand
TACGTACATACGTACGTATTAAGCGGATTATAAATTAATCATTTTTCATTGATCTAAATTACTGTAAAAATTTCATTTAATATTTTCTTCTTTATAATATCTTTAATATTTATTAACATAATATAATATATACTAATAAAACTATTTCCCATTGATTTGTTTTATTAGCTAAATGAATTGTCACTTTAATAATTACTGAATGTTTACGAAATATTAATAAAGTTAATAAAGACATTAAATTTTTTTTAATGAGACAACTAAAATTTAATAAATATCTAAAAGAAGAAGAAATAAAAGAAAAATAATTAATGATAATTTCTTTATCGAAGAAATCGAAAGAAGATTATACTATTGGCATCATATCACTTCGATTTATTATGAGAATAGCTTTAGTTGGATAGCTTTCTTTCTTTCTTTCTTTCTTTCTTTCTTTCTTTCTTTCATCTTTCTTTCTTTCTTTCTTTCTTTCTTTCTTTCTTTCTTTTTTTCGAAGAATAAGAAAAATAAGAAGAAGCCGATTCTGGTTCCGATGAGCCAGGAAAACGATTGAAAGTTCGCGCGATCAGTGGAATAGCAAATGACCGTGCCGTATCAAAGATCTCTTCGTGCTTCGTCCTCATTCGAAGGCAAGAAGAGATCGTAGGGAGAAAAAAGCATACTATTATGGGTAGTTATCGATGGTTACAGGTAGTTGAAACACCGCTGGCTATCCTTCGCACTTCTTAAAGGCCATTCCTCGTTCTATGGGCATCTGGCGCTTCTCGAGATCTATCGATCGGACAGAGATTCTAGCGGAGAACATCTGTAAGCCGAGAGAAACCGTCTTTCTCTCTCTCTCTCTCTCTCTCTCTCTCTCTCTAGATCCTTCTCTACTCTCTAATAGTACTCGTTACACAGTCGAATCTCTATTCAACAAATTTCACAAGTAACAAGTTTCTAAAAAGGAAATTACTAAAAGTTAGATAAAGACATTGACATAAACTGTATATTTATTATTACTATTATTATTATTAGTATTTTTATTATTATTATTATTATTATTATTATTATTATTATTATTATTATTATTATTATTATTGTTATTATTGTTATTGTTATTGTTGTTATTAAAGGAAGAATAAATTTCAAACAGATTTAAAAATTTCACGCGAATAATCACAGGTCGAATAGCAAAATGAAAATTACTGCAAGTCGTTAGATCAGGACGTTAACACAAACAATAGATTTATTATTATTATTAAAATCTATAGAGATGCATCCAGCACAATCTAATTAACAGCTAAGTAGCAAATGCAATTAAATTTTTAATTATGTAATTAGGTTAATTATATTATATTCATCTCTATAGACCTTAATAATAACGGTAATGATAATAATAATAATAATAAGAAGAAGAAGAAGAAGAAGAAGAAAAAGAAGAAGAAGAAGAAGAAAATAATAAATGTCTAACATAATAAGAACTCTCAATTTGAACTATTTCAATATTACGTATTCACGTATACGAATTTAATACGATAATAATCAAACATGAAAAAAAATTAAATGAATTTAAAATAATAATAATTAATAATATCGAAGGAAATTCGATTGTTCGTATACATTTAACCATGGTAAAATCTTAAGGGCTAAAAGGGTTAAAGACTTAGGGTTAAAGTACGTCCGTACTGTTTCAGATTATAGAGAAGATCCTTCTCGACTTGGTAGAAAACTGTTCCAGTGAATGAGACCGAAACGATTCAAGGGGGCCTTTTAACGCTCTGCTAATTAGCAAAGCGAGTCACGTAATGTCTGTACTAATTAGAAAATACGGTACACGTAACAATAGCGCCAAAGGCCGATTGCGTCAACTAATCGCGTGTTCTCCCCTTGTACGTTTCTGTGCTTGATGTGCACGGACTCCTTTACACGGCATCTTCGACTTGTAACAATAAGTCGATACTCCGGCATTCGATACTAAATTTCTAAAACAATATAATACCTATTACTACTTTCTCGATAGTTGTGTGTACATATTCACAGTTTAATTAAATCGTTAATTTAGAGAAATTCGTGCGTTTTATTAACTAACGTGATTTCCAAAGAAAAAAAAAAAAAAAAGAAGGAAAAAATAATAATATTGAAAACGTTACGTCAATTGTTACAATGAATTATACAATAAAAAAATATTCACCTATTCGTAAAAACTAAACGATATTTTTTTTAACGTACCGAAGCAATATCAACGCATAACAAATATGCATTTTATGAAATTCTTTATTACAAATCATCAATCTTGATTCGTGTCATTATTTTATTGCAAAATTTATTTTTACCTTGACTTTGACTTACACGCCGAAAGTTTTCAATATTTTTCTTTTTTCTTTTTTTTTTTCTTTTTTTCTTAAGTACAAGTTATATTCATTAAAATGCAATTATGTATATTGGATATAAATTATAGATACTATAATATATAATTTTTGTTCTTTTAAATACGTAAAATAAATTTAATTACAGTGGATTAAATAATGTACAATATAATATTATATCGATTAACACTTCCGACGTAAACTATGACGTCGAAAGTAAGACACGAAAGGAATTTGAAAATGTCTGGGTAGTATTAGATCCTTTAAGTCGGTAAAAAGCTACGTTCGTTCCACTTAAATTATTCCGTTATTAGAATCCTTCATTCTCTATCTCTCTCTCTCTCTCTCTCTCTCTCTCTCTCTCTCTCTCTCTCTCTTTCTCTTTCTTTTTCTTGTTACCTCCCTTCGGCCATGTGACGCAATGCACGGGCTCTTTCGAAGCAATTCCTGTGGTTCGAACCCAATATCGCGAGAGGGATATACGTTTTCGTGGTGGTGTAACTGACCTGCCTCAAGGAAAGCTTAGTTGCGCCGTGCCAACCACAAACCCGTCCAATTATTTTTTCTTCTCTCTCTCTCTCTCTCTCTCTCTCTCTCTCTCTCTATCTATCTATCTATCTATGTATCTCTGTCTTTCTTTCATATCCCACGCGCGATCCGAATATCAGTCGGTTTCTGCACGAAGAACATGAAAGAGATACGCCAAATTGCCGAGGACAGACAGGCTGCTTGTTCGAAGATAACAAGCCTCATCTAAAAGAACCTAACACATGTAAGATCAAACATGATTGGATATGTATAAAGTGATGGAGTAAAATCAACTAAATCATTGATATTAAATTGAGTACATTTATTATTAATATATGTATATGTATATATATGTATGTTGTATCTATGTATATATATATATATGTATGTGTAATTTTGTTTATATAGATATACACATTATCTATACATAGTTATAGATACTTTTATAACATGAAAAATCGTAAATATCAAGATAAAAAATATATAATCACTATTATCGATTTAAATAGATACATAAAATATACACGTCTATCCGCTTATGATATATAGATATAAAAGTTTTCTTTTTCATAAATTTACACGTTAGATCATGATAAATCGTGACAAGAACGATCTATCGATCCATAGATCCACCTTCTAAGAAGAGAGAGAAAATGAAAGAGTTTGCTATGTATACTAAATCTGAATCTCATCGCACGTTCGTTAGTCGTGAAGGTCGCTTAGGGATGGAAGCATGAGACAATTATGGGAGCATGAATATTTATGGAAAGTCAGGGTGCACCGTGTAATCTTTACGGGACAACGGGCAGGGGACATCGGACCCTCTTACGACGACGATAGCTCACGGTTTACTTTGTCGGCTGCAAACTCGCCGAACTCAATTACCCTTTCCCAAGTGGGGAGGGCCGAGAAGGGACGAGATAGAAAAGGAGCAACGTAGATCGAACGGGAATAGGGAAGGAAAAGTTCTCGCCGCGATACGAAGAAGCGATCGATCCTTTGAGCTTAAGTGGCTACCATTTGCGACTGACAAAAGGACCTACGTACATACATACATACATACATGCATATATATATATATATACGTATCTGCAATGTGAGTCCTATGCACTATCCTAACTGCTCCATTTATCTTATTCCCTTTCTACTTTCAATTTTAATATTACGT
The DNA here is from genome assembly GCF_910589235.1 of Vespa crabro. Taxonomy (NCBI): domain Eukaryota; kingdom Metazoa; phylum Arthropoda; class Insecta; order Hymenoptera; family Vespidae; genus Vespa; species Vespa crabro. The sequence goes on along the minus strand of NC_060956.1, from coordinate 18,299,457 downwards.
ATTTAAATGTTCCATTATCACTGTCGTAATTATCTGTCGCAATAAATATTTTTATAAATGAAACGACATATTAGGAAAATCCTATATAAAAGAGAAAGGACATGATTGGCGAAATGAAAGAGTGAAATAATAAATATGAGAAATGTTTCTATCTACAGATAAAAACAAAAGTCACTTGAGTTATCAAATGGGAAAATTTTTAATCGTCGCTAACTTTTGGACAATCATGACAACGAAATTAAATGAGACTCGACAATATGTTAATAATTTTATTGAACTTAATAACAAAAAAGTTCATCAAAATAATTCAAAAAAAAAATATTAATCCTATACACTAATATAATTCTTGTTATATACAAGAATACGATTCTTGAAATAGGATAAAGAAAAAGTACACAAGTTATATGTAAATCGAGTTGATTTTGATATTCGCGGTAGTATCCGAATAAAAAGGGTTAGTGTATACAAAGAGGAAGAGAGATAAGAGAGAAAGAAAGAGAGAGAGAGAGAGAGAGAGAGAGAGACGATTATGGGTTAGAGGCCGACGATAGTTTCGAATTACCCGTTCGTTTGAGAAACGCGTACCTCTCGCGCCTATCATCTCGGCTTTAAGCGATACGTCTCTCGTACGCCTTCTATAGTTTATGCACGGCATGAGTCGGTCGGTGCATTGTTCCCATGGTGGAGCATCGCACGTTTGCCCGAGTATCGATACGAGGATACGCTTCGCAGCCAATTATTATTGCCATTTAGATAAGGAACGCAACGCTAGTTAAAGCCAGCGAACCTTGCCGAGCATCCTAAGATGCAACACTGTTCTCTCTCTCTCTCTCTCTCTCTCTCTCTCTCTCTCTCTCTTTCTCTCTCTTTTGCAAAGTTAAACCGGCTCGATTCGCGAACGACGAGAATACGTGCGATCGAAATTCGACGAAACGTGACGGCGGAAAGTGGCAAATTATCTCGAGATTATCTTCCATGGATAATTTATATATATATATATGTGTGTGTGTGTGTGTGTGTGTGTGTGTGTGTGTGTATGTGTGTGTATGTGCCTGGTTTCTTGATCTTTCGGAAGGAAATATTATTTTTACCAAATAATAATATAAGATGATTTCGAAAGATCTCGTGAGAAAAATTCATTTTCTGGGGTATCACTTGAGAAACTATAATATAATGATTTTATCATTTGTTGTACTTATTTTCTATGAAAATAATGAATAATTTTATACCTCAAAGAGAGAGAGAGAGAGATAGAGAGAGATAACGAGAGAGAGAGAGAGAGAGAGAGAGAGATCGAATTAATATGTTAAATATCTGTAATCCAATATGGTTTGTAATAAAAAATGATACGATGTGAATTTCTCTCTCTTTCTCTCTTCCTCTCTCTCTCTCTCTCTCTCTCTCTCTCTCTATCTATCTATCTATCTATCTAACTATTTTATAGTATATTATACCTAATCATGTTAGCAAAGTATAACTTTCGTGGTATAAATCACCGAAAGTAAAATACAGATATACGTGCGCGTAATTGAAAAATTACATGACGTTAATTGAAAAAAAAAAAGGAAAAAAAAAGGAAAAGAAATAGAAAAAAATTATGTACCGATAAGTATCAATAGTATCGTGAAAAGTCATGAGAAAGAGAGAAGGAGAGAGAGAGAAAGAGGAATAGAAACATTATCTGGCGTGCAGTCGAAATCTGTGTAATCGAACGAATCGTTACGTATTGAATCGCTTACATAACCAAAATGAATCCCTGTGGCATACTGAATCATGTCTTTTTAACGATCGGCTCTTTTCACCTCTTCCTACCCACGTTGTTTTACACTATAACAGTGAGCATGATAGACGTATTCGTCTTGAACAACCACGTACTTACAGACCAATGTATATGCATAATACTTATATATGTGTATATATATATATATATGTACCGCAGATATGTATATATGTATCTAACTCATAGTATAGTAGAATAGCTTGATCGTTGGTTGAAGTAACAGAGGAAAGTATCGCCGACCCCACGCGAGATAATCGCGATGATATACTACTAATGACGTTGAGAGTTCTCGATGAATAGATGGGACCGAAACGAGATCGAAATATCTTCAATTGCGCCACGTAATCTGACGTTGTTAAAAGATTACTCTCGATTAGAGGATATAGAACAACAGAAGAAGAAATTATTTCAAATCAATCAAATTATATTATACATACATATATATATTATTTTTTTAAATAATATAAAATAAATAACTCTCTTGTTCTTTCTCTCTCTCTCTCTCTCTCTCTCTCTCTCTCTCTCTCTCTCTCTCTCTCTCTCTCTCTCTCTCTCTCTGTGTGTGTTTCTATAAAATCTAAAGACAAAAATAACAAAAAAGAAATAAAAAGATATTTTAATTAAATTAAACATATAATCTATAAATTATGAACAAATACGATACTCATTAATGATCTACATTCTTAAGAAAATAATTGCTATCACAAGATTAACGTCATAATCAATATATACATATATTAAAAAAAAAAAAATAATAATAATAATAATAATAATAATAATAATAATAATATCAATAATAAATATTTGAACAATCAATGAAAAATATGAACCAGGGAAATAAAAGACTGACAAATGATCTCTTAAACGTACATAATATATCAATATAATATCTATATTTAAAAAAAACGATATAACTATAATATTACACGATCTATTTAAAGGTCTATCTATACGTAGAAAGAGGCAAGTTAAATCCGTCCACATTGACTTACATTGAATAGCAGTCTATATCGTTAAGTATTCGAAGGAAGTCACAGTGAAGATGGTCGTACGACGGCCTAATCTTCTCGATCGTCTTCGAGTCGCGCGCAAGAAAAGCGAGACTTCGAAGAAGGTAAGAACTCAGAAGATAGAAGGATTAGGGGTGAGGGGACGAGGAGGGAGAGGGAGAGAGGGAGAAGTAAGGAAAGAATCCGCGAATGGAGAAATCTCCCTTTATCCGCGATTTACTTCGGATAGACGTATAGCGTTCCCCCTGTTCCATCGTACTCGTATAGCCACTCCGATTAAGTGGACAAGAGAGGACGGTGAAGTCCACGGTCGGTTTCATACAACAGAAAGAAAGAGTGAAAGAGAGACAGAAAGAGAGAGAGAGAGAGAGAGAGAGAGAGAGAGAGAGAGAAAGAGAAATAGTGCACGTATGTACATATATATATATATATATATATATATATATATATATATATATACATATATATGTACATACATACATACATACGCTGAAAGCCAATTAAAGAACCGAAGAAGAGGTCCCGCCTTGCGAAGGACCCACGTATGTATCTTTACTAGTACCTACAAACATACATACATAGATATATACATATATATATATATATATATATATATATATATATATATTTGTGTATATGTATATATATATATACATACCTATGAATACGAATAAATCATGTGCTCGCGAGCGTAAGCGCATATCTCTCCTTAGTCCCAACGTACGGTAGGATACGTATATAGGGTGTCAAATTGAAAAATATATTGCTGGTTAATATCCTTAAATATCATTTTCAAAACTGTAAGACAAATCTCATGTCACATTTGATTTCTATATTCCTACATGCATTACGAGGAAGATTCATTATTATATTTTATTTTTATAGTATATATATATATATATATATATATATATATATATATATATATATATATATATGTCTGATCGAACAATCCATATCTTAGAGGAGTTAAGAAATTTTTGTCAAGAAAAAATTGAAATGTTTAAATGGTATCCGTGGTGTGAAAACAATTTTTATTCATAATAAATTTATTTAGTGTTAAAAACGATTGTGATAGAAAAAAAAAAAAAAAGAAAAGAAAGATAATAGAAATGAAAATAAAAATAAAAGAAAAGAAAAAAAAAACAAAAAAAAAAAAAGATAGAAAAGAAAAGGATAGAAAGTAATGATGAAGAAAATCATTAAATCCAAATCGAATTCATGGCTCTTTATATTAATTTGACACCCTGTACACTATAATACTTATGTACATCTACCTATGTATACATATACATACGTATACAGTATACTTATACGTACTCACTCGTATCGCTATCTCGATAATAGAATGATCTATCTGCAACGAGGGGCAACAATAAGCGAGCAAGATATTATTCCGATGCCGGAGCACTGCCGTATCTCGGACACGCGAGTACTTGATCTGGAAGCAAGGAGTACCTTAACTCAACAAATAACAATACGGTATTGCCCTCACGTAGGATCGAGGGCCTAGGATCAGCGCCATTATGCACCAACAGTTCCTTTAGCTCTCTTTCTCTTTCTCTCTCTCTCTCTCTCTCTCTTATTTTCTTTTCTCTTCTTTTCTCTTCTCTTCACTTCTCTTTTCTTTACTGGCCCATCGGTGTGTACGTATGCACATAAACGCATCTATCTAAGCTTGTTTCATTCCAGGAAATAAACATAGAAAAGAAAATGCATCTATGTACTAACTTCGTATATTCGCCAGTGAAAAGTATCCAGACAATGCATGATAATTGTGATTAAATATTTTTCTCTTTTTATGATTCTTATTTTATTCGAAATTATTATTAAGTCTCTATAATATCACAAATATATATAGTATGCATTCAAATATATATATATATATATATATATATATATATGAATGCATACATATACCTGTATTTCTAAAGTTTCGTTTCATATTATCGTCACAATCACAATCAAATTAATCATCGATTCATTCACGAGATATATGTTATACTATATTCCATAGATTACATTACAATTATATCAATACCAATAATACTGCGATAATATAGATATAATTCTTTTACATGGACATGAATAAAAAAATTCTATTATATAAGATTAATCATAAATATATTCGATGGACTTTTATAAAGAAGGATTGAAAATTAAATGATGCGAAATTTATTTTTTATTATTTTTGCTTTTGTCTTCTTTTTTCTCATTGTATTTTTTTTTTTTTTTGCGTTGATTTGTATTTCTCTTCAGAAACTTTTCAACGAACACGCGACGAACGACATTCCAATAATGTACACGCGATCTTTTGTCAGTCTCTTTCTAACTCTCTCTTTCTCTCTCTCCCTCTCTCTTTCTCTCTCTCTCTTTCCCTCTTTCTCTCTCTATCTCTTTCTTACTCTCTTATCCTCGCACGATTGATATCCAGTATGTTTTCAATAGTTAATGCAGCACGAATGAAGTCCCGTTCAATTACTCGCAACACGATACCACGGCTATTTATTGTGGTCTGCCGAAGCTCGCCAAGTTCCCTTGGCTCGTGTGCTCTTTGCCGTGCTCCTTTCCTTTCGACGACGACCGACTTACGACGATCCACAGCCTTTCTTCTCGCCATTGCCGATCGGCGTTAATTCTCCGAGTTCTCGCTCGAGAATACCTCATGTGTTACGAGTGTAGAGACGCACGTGTGCACGTGTAAGTATTTACCTATCCGATGGAATTCGAAAAAGATTTCTTTTACGGCATACGTGAGATCCTAATTCAATCGACAATGGAATCTCATTCATTTCTATGCTCGATACGTTCGGTTACAATTTCTTCTTTTTTTTTTTTTACTTGTTTTTTGTTTTTCTTTCTTTTTTTTTTTTTTTTTTTTTTTTTTTTTTTTTTTTTTTTTTTTTTTTATTAAATGTAAGTACATTAAATGTAACTAAAACTATTTACATGTGTATATTAGGTGTATATATATATATATTTTTTTTCTTTTTTCAAAAGTTTCATTTTAGAATTATAAATGATTTTAGAATTTTTAATTATTTTAAAAGGTAATATATATATATATATATATATATATATATACACATATAACAATTGTAAAATAATATTTTATATGATGTGTCGATAGATATATAAAAAATTTTATTTCATATCTATATACTTTTTATATCATATCTAGTACAGGATGTATTTAAAAAAAAAAAAAAAAGAAAAAGAAAGAAAAACAAATTTCTTTTTCAAATCCTTTTATTATCAAATTGAAGATAAGAGAGAAATTATTAAAAGTATATATCAAGACTTTATACTCTTTTCAATTTTATTTCATATCTATATATTTTTTATATCACATCTAGTACAAGAAGTATTTAAAAAAAAAAAAAAAAAAAAAAAAAAAAAAAAAAAAAAAAATGAAAGGAAAAAAAATTTCTTTTTCAAATCCTTTTATTATAAAATTGATGATAAAAGAGAGATTATTCAAAGTATATACCAAGACTTCATACTACTCTTTGCCGAGGCTCAAAGCATAGACTGTTGAGGGTAATGGACGATCATCGTTCCATGGATAGCTTTCACACGATAAACAATCGATATCGACATCCTGTCGTTAACTCGATATTATCGAGACATGTGTGAAAAAAAAAGAGAGAGAAAGATAGAGAGCGTTATCGAGATAAATACCAGTCAATGGATCATATTAATGGATCTTATTAAATCTTCCTAAACCTCTTCTCATACTTACAATACTAATGATTTATCATTGAAACGATTATATACCAATGTAATTAAACTATTTCATTAATTCTTTAAATCATGATTTCTTAATAAACTCTGCATTTATTCTGACTTTAATATAATATCATTATTATCGTCATAATTAAACTTTAAGATAGATAGATAAAATGTATGAAAAAATAAAAACTCTAATACATACATGAGTGTGATTCTTAAATGTTCTTAAAGTTTTTAAACGATGATTATACAAATCATTTAATCTTGACTTTTTCATGACTCTTTAGATTATTTATTATTATCATCTTTTTTTTTTTTTCATATCAAAAAATTAAAAACCAAAATAGAAATATTAAGGGTCTCAAGGAAGAATAATTAATTTTTATATTCAACTTTCCGTATTGTTGCAAATCTTTGGTGTCAATGTTGATAAAAACAAAGTTACTTTATGTAATGAAAAATTGTCGATACAAAAAAAGATATTCAATGTCTTTAAATATCCGTCGAAAATATCTCTTCCCGTTAAGGGCGATTATATGAAAGAGAATAAGAGAAAAGGAAAAAGAAAAAGGAACGTGAATGAATAAGCGTTCTTGTCATTCGGTAAACAAACGATTTCGTTCCGCGTGATCGCTGAGGTGTCTTGTGGCTGTTGACGGTGAACATCTATCGCAAAGACGAACTACGACTCACGCTACTCTGTGTCCTCGCACCAGCCATTGTAACGATCTTGTCTACAGGATGTAGTACTCCATATAACATAATAGAGCATATTAAAAATTCAAAGAATAATTTCTAAAGAGCGAATCTCTTTAATGTGATACGAAATTTTTTTCTTTTTTCTTTTTTCTTTTTTTTTTTTTTCTTTTTTTTTTTAATGGAAACGATTATCCACATTCTTACGTTTCGATGTTGTAGAAAAAAAAAAGAAAAGAAAGGAAAAAAACCAGTCGATTCTCCAAACGAAAAATATTGCATGACCTTGAATATATAACTTTGGACGTTAATCCTTAACGAGAGAAAACATAAAAAGCCAACTAAATGCATTACAATTGTGACTTTTGTTATTACTTACGAACGAGATACTCACCAAATACGAGTCTCGTTAGTATCGTACCGATTAATCTCTCTCCCTTTCTCTCTCTCTCTCTCTCTCTCTCTCTCTCTCTCTCTCTCTCTCTCTCTCTCTTTCTTTTTACTTTCGTGTCGGACCACAATTCTGCTGTCCAATTTCGCAATAACGATGCTACCCTCCTTGACTCGTAAATAAGTAAAAGAGAAGGATAACATTGGCTAATGAAGCGATCCATGTTGATTGTCTTTAGTACCTAATTTATTTGATACGTATCTCGCGACGTCTATCTTTATCGGACAAACAACGATTTAAGACGAAAAGGAAAAGCTATTATTACGATATAAACAAATAGAAACGTTCCATTTGTTAGATAATAGTGTTGACAAAGAATAGAAAAGAAGAACACGATTGGAAAAGAGATTGAGAGAGAGAGAGAGAGAGAGAGGGAGAGAGAGAGGGAGAGAGAGAGAGAGCAATTTGATCGTGTTTGAAGAAGAAAATTAGATAAACTAACCCTATAGAATCAGGAAAAGCTATTACGATATAAACAAATAAAAATGTTTTATTCGTCAGATAAAAGTATTGAAAAAGAATAGAAAAGGACAATACGATAATAGGTTTAACTTGAAAGAGAAAGAGAGAGAGAGAATAACTTAGTCGTGTTTGAATAAAAAAATTAGATGAACTAGATGAATAGAATCTTTGAAATGGATCATCAAACGTTTTCAATATTTCCTTGGAGCAACTCTCTTGTCTAGACGCCAGCGCTTACTTACACCCACTTATCTATGAGAAATATAAACAAGTATAGTTAGGTACCGTCGTCGCATCGCTATTTCTAACTTCCTACAGGCTCTCATAGATCATAGTCCGAAGAAGGAACAGGAATAGTAGATTGTCCGGTATATTCTCTCTTAGCCGTAGGACGAAGGTATCAATGAAAGCAGAACCAACTGCGACTACCCGGAACGATCATGGTCGATAACTCCTTGGCTAGGAGTCCTAAACAATGGCGGATATTGGTATCACTCGTGGAACGCTTAGATACCTTCCTTCTCTCTCTCTCTCTCTCTCTCTCTCTCTTTCTTTTTCCCTTTAGCAATCTTCCTTTCTCGCTTTCTATGCTTAGTTGCCGACAAGGCGGTCGCCGATTGCAATTTGCCGATAGGATTCTACCTGCCGCGTTGAACGTTCTACTCTCTTTCTTTCTCTTGCGTATCCTCTATATATATATATATCTCTCTCTCTCTCTCTCTCTCTCTCTCTCTCTCTCTCTCTCTCTCTCTCTTTCCTAAGTAAAGTTAAAATCTCTAAGATAGGATAGGATTGGCCGGTTTGTAGTACTTGGTACGAGGAGATACATCTTTCCCTCGGTAACTACCCATAGAGCATCTTCTAAGCGGCGGTTCTTCGTTCGTAGTAGACCGACTGGTCAATATGTATCGCACCGAGAGGGCTCAAGGTATGCCGTAGTGCTATAGTATACGGCGGCGTATGTGCCAGAGCAACGCAATCCTGCCACAGGAGAAACGAGATACCAGGGAGATACAGTCCTCTCGCAACTAACTGCAGCTCTATTACCTATTCGCTTCGTGCCCGCGAGTCTAATACCCTTCTACGTGAGGATATACTTAACCCCGGATTAGGATGCCACTTGTCACTGTGATAGAGAATAAGAAAGAATCTTAGATTTTACGTGATTCATCGAGAATATCTTACATCCGAATATTTTTCTTATTGATGACATATAACGACGATTAGATTCTAAACAACAGTATGTTTTCAGTATGTTTTCATTCTTACACCGAACTAAATATATTTTTTACATGATTAGGTATATCCCATTGCTCGTAATTATTTTTACTTATTAAAATATATCAGAAGACATAAGCTCTGTATAAAAGTGTTAGAAATTGATTTTACTTAAATCCCTTTTTACAACTTCATCGTTAAGATCCATATATTTTCATTGGTATCGTCGATTATTAATTCGAATTAAAATATGTTTAGATCGATGAAACAAAAAGATCAAAAAAAAAAAAAAATTCGAAACAATAATAAAGTTTATAATAAAGATTATAATATTAAAATATATTCGATTTTATTGAAACTTAAACATTGATATACAATCGCAAAATGAAGATGAACATTTTTTGAACAAATCGATATAAGTATATAAGAACGTAATCGACTACCGATTAGGAGAAGCATCATCGAGGTCGATCGTTGATGGACGTTCGTGGGAGCCTGTCGGAATAATTAATATTCACCGAGGCGTTGGCGCGTTCTCCGCTCGGCCGAGCGAGCAACCGGGGCGGTCTTTGAGGCTTCGATCTCGTACTTGGAAAGTCCGTCGACTTTGGATGCTGTATACCACAGCATCCGATCTTGAACATCCGATAGTCACGGCCGTCCGTTCTCCACTTCGGTGTCATTTCATCAATTACGAGCGTGGATGGAGATACGAGAATACACTAGAAAGAGAGAGAGAGAGAGAGAGAGGGATAGAACGATGGCGATGGTGTTTCCTGCACGAGTGTTGGAGCGTATATAAGAAGGAATCGGAGTGCCAAGCCATCCGTGGGCGTTCCAAGCGATTCGCTCGAATAGTCGCGAAACGATTCGCGAGAGCTTCTCTCGGACCTTTCCCATGAAGAAGCGTCCATTGACAGCCGGAGAAGTGTATCACAGAGGATCCTAAGTGTAGTTATTCCAAAGAAAATAAAAGTGCTTTAGCCTCCTCCTCCTCTGCCTCCTCATCCTCCTTCTCCTCTTCCTTCTCCTTCTTCTTCTTCTTCTTCTTCTTCTTCTTCTTCTTCTTATTCTTATTCTTTTCCGTCCTCATCCTCCTTCTCTTCTTCCTCCTTTTCCTCTTCTCTTCCTTCAGTGGACCCCGATTATTAATGGCCGCGGTGGTGGTCGTCCGTCCGTGCAACACGGGCGCAAAAGTGTGCATCCGGTTTTCTACCAAGACCCTTTCTCACTCTGTCTCTCTCTCTCTCTCTCTCTCTCTCTCTTTCTTTCTTTCTCTCTTTTCCTTTTCAACCTCCTAGAAACCTCCCGACGTGCCGGTTGCCACTGGTGCAGGACGAGAGCGGGCGACCTTGCGCCGCTAAGAACCGAAAAGCAAGCCAGCACGCGCGAACATGCGTCCTTTCCTTTCCTTACCTTACCTTACCTTACCTTACCTTACCTTACCTTACCTTACCTTACCTTACCTTACCTTACCTTACCTTACCTTACCTTACCTTATCTTACCTTACCTTACCTTACCTTACCTTACTTTACCTCAGATTACCTTACGTTACCTTGTCTTGTCTTATCTTGTCTTATCTTGTCTTGTCTTGTCCTGTCTTGTCTATCTTCGTCATAACAAACTTTCACGATCGTCATACAACGATTTTGTAATTTTTTATTCCTTTCATTTACTTAAAAACATTTGATCTCTAAGTTTTCTTTGACTTTTTTTTTTCTTTTCTCCTTTTTTTTCTTTTCTCATTTCTTTTTCTTTTTCTTTTTTTTTTCTTTTCTCCTTTTTTTTCTTTTCTCATTTCTTTTTCTTTTTCTTTTTTTTTTCTTTTCTTTTCTTTATCAACTTTCTCCCCGTGCAATCTCTTATCTACTTATAGATTAACGATTTCGAATCAATTAAAAATGTTATTATCATTAAGTATACACTTTAAAACAACTTTTGTACTAACATCAAAGTCTACATGGCATCTCTTAGAGATTCATATCTTTATAGTAATCTATATATAAAACATAACACGATGATAAAAAGTGTATAATGAAAATGTTTATTTTCTATATAACGTATAATTATCGACTATCTCGTGTGGGTTTTCTTATTTCTTTTTTCCTTTTTTTTTCTCTTTTTTTTTTTTGCTTTTCTTTTCTTTTCTTATATCGAACGATCACAGTTTTTGTTTTCTTTTTTTTTTCTTTTTCCTTCTTCTTTTTTTCCCCTCCAAGCGGATACTAACACATTCCGTTTGGCAGTTACGCAGTTACGCGCGCGCATACGCTAACGAAGGATCGGCCAGAACGACCTTCTCTCGATGCCCATTACGCCTCGTTCGTTTATTTTGCGGCTTTGCGCGTTACAGATCTTACTGTAATGCCCCTTTGTACAGCGCCGTGATTCCCCCTTATTATATACTTCTTATGCCATCGGCACTGTACGCGCGTTCTCTTCCACTCCCTTTTTTTATCTTCTTTTTTTCTCTCGTTCGCCAACTCGAGAAAGATAACTCTCGAATCGCTACGATCGTCACTTTTATTTCTCTAGATCGTTTCTGTCGCTATAATGCAAATAACGTGAACTTATATAGTTAAACCAACTACGTGGAACGTCACGCAACTTTGATCACAAACTTTTCTATCGTTTGAAATAAAAGTTTTGAAAAGATTTTAAATATCAATAAATCATTTTTCGATATTTTTCAAGCTAATTTTTTGTCCTCAAATTGTAAAATTATAAGCATGAAAAGTTTCAAAAGCGAATAATTAATTTTCAATATCGTCTAGGAACTTTTGACTCATCGAGAGACTTTCGTCTGATCCTGTTCTTTTTTTTTATGTTTTAAATTCTCTTTAATTTTCTCGCCAAAAAAATTAAGTTTCGATAAATGTTACTTTATACGCGACATTTTACATATCTTTTAAACATAAGTTACGTTTATAATACTACAATACTATAGTTGTCACGTCGTATAATTTTTTTTCCAATCGCCGACGAAATAGAAACTTTAATTAAACGTATCTAAACTTATACGTTTAAAAAAGTCATCATAACTTTATTAACTCTCAACGATGTAATTGCAATAAATATGTAACATTTATATACTCACATAAACGACATAAAATATATATAGAAAAAAAAGCTGGATGAGTGTACGTGATATAAAAAAGAATTTATTATTCGTAAAATGTGTACGTTTCACAAAAAAAAAGGAAAGAATGAAAGAGAATTAAAAGAAAAAGACAGAGAAAAAAAGAAAGAAACAAAAAAAAATTCGTCACCGTTGAGGAAACAAAATCAATGCCTTAGAACATATAGCGAGCGACTGTAAGTCGAAGGGACCGTGTAAAGGTAAGATATCAGTGAAGGAAAGGGTAAGGGCGGAGGACTCTGATGCGCGTGCTGCAGAAGACAGATGGTGGGGGAAAAGAACGGGCTACGAGGAGAGTAAACGACCTATCCCAATCTCGAAGGCCCACGCCGAGTCCCGAACGGTCTCGGTGGGTAAGTTGGAGGAGAGAAGGAAAGCGAAAGGGAAAAGAAGGAAGGAAGTAAAGAATGATGGACGGAATGGATAGATGGATAAGAGGAAAAGAGAAAGGAAAGAGAAAGGTCGGAGAAGAGTAAAATCGTGGAGCGTGAACACACGCTGCCTGTATATAAAGAGTTAGCAGTGCTTTGCGTGGGTCACGATGCCCTTAAGGTACACACGCGAGCGCGCATAAACACACACACACACACATACACGTACACGTACACACACGTGCACAAGTGCGCGCGTCTACATAAATATAAAACACACGTCACGCATATACATACTTCGTGTATGATACGAAGCCACACGTCACGAGCTACACATATACATATATAAATATATACGCGTCACATTGGCACTCATATAAATACATATCTATACACCGACATATGTGAAATATATACAAACACGTACACACAGAGACACATACAAAGACAGATCGTAAGTTTTCCCTTTTTCTTCTCGTTCGTCGTTGTCGTCGGTCCTGGCATGTACTCGTTATGGAAACCACCAAGGGATATTGTTGCTCGTATATATGGAGAGTACGAGGGAAGCGAACAGAGCTTGTACTATGCAGATGATTCCGCGATACGGGCTATTCATTGTGAGTCATTTAACAGTTTATGCATCGAGTACTACGTGCTCGCTCGAATCTGTGCGATGTGTTATTATATTGCTTATCGAAAGCCTATCCACCTCTTTCCCCCCTCCGTATCCCATATCTCCTTCCCACATCTTTCTCCTTCCTCCTTCTACCTTAATAACGCACGTGCCACTCTTTCATCGTCTCGAGCTTTTCGAATCGTAGGTAGCCACTTTGTATCAACGACTGATAATAAATCGATAGTAATAACGTCGAGGATTTATTCTATTTTACAGAAAAAAAAAAAAAAGAAAGAAAAAAAAATTCTAGCTCGTTATATCTAAATCGTTATATATTAGACATACATTCAAATTATAGAAGGGTTTAATTTATTATTATACTCTGATTAATGATCCCCGAGGAAATCCTAAATCTAGATATATACTTCATATTAATAGCTCTAGAATCGATTGGTAAATGAGGAAAACGTTCTAACTATTTTGCATATATCGCAGCGTTAAATAATCCATCATGGTAGTTTCGATTAAACGTTATCGTACGATAATATAGGCAGATTTATAATATTCTACAAGTTATCAAATCGAATCTTCATTTTATTTCTAATGAACTAGTAAAATGTATTAGGTGTCATTCGGTAACATGTTAAAGAAATACTTAATAAATATCGTATACGTCCTTGTTAATATTTTTTTTTTTAAATGTAATTTATACATGTATATATGTATATTAATTATTTAATGTCATTGCAGGAGGACTATAGTCAACGAAGACGACTATCCACACCAAGCGGAAGTCCAAGTCCATCGAGGCCAACGAGGCTCTCTAGATCTACCGGTACCCTTACCAGAGACGAGGATTCCTTCTGCGAATCGAGTAACACGCTCACGAGAGAAAATCAAGGACAAGAGGCTGAAAGAAAGGGATGGTTTAAATCTCTATCACGGAAAAATAAATCCAATAACAAGGTACACGATCGAACGTACATATCTAAACTATATATTAACGTTATTATGTAAAATCGTACGATTGAATAATAAAAGAAATTAGAAAAATTAGAATTACGATTAAATTGAAATTAGAACGTTATTCGATATGAGCGTGATGCAAAAAATAATTGCGAAGAAATATTATATAATTACGTTCATACACAAGGCAAAGCTTAAAAGATTTTTAATCTCTAAAAAATAAAAGAAAAAACAATATCTCCTAATTATTTCAAAGGATGTAAGCAACCAAATGTGAGGAATTATCAGTGAAAAGAAAGAAAAAAAAATTAATGAACTCTAACAATTAATAATCTTTTATCTCTCTCTTTCTCTCTCTCTCTCTCTCACACACACACACACTCAACACATTATGAATAAACGATGTTTCCGACTTGTTCTTTTTTTCTTTTTTTCAAAAAGCTATTCCACACGTCATAATATAAGGATCGCTAATTTGTATTATAATAGTGAGTTAGAAATATTAGAATTAGGCAACGCCGTAGATAATGGTGGCACCTGTTTAAGGGAATCGTCGCGAACGAGTCTTCGTTGAATATTTCCGGACATGACGTCAACTCTTCGCGCGACGAGGCGGCTCTTCAAGGTTCGACAAACAAGTCTGTTGCGAGTCCTTATCCGAATCCGGCATAGTCTGTTCGTGAGTGGGCGATCCTACCGTTTACGAGATATAATAGAAAAAATAAAAAAAGAGCAAGTTTGTACACTCGTTGGATACATCGAAACTTAAACTCAAAAATCTCTTATTAATTCTAAACAAAAAAAAGAAAGAACAAACAGGAAAGAAATAAAAAATTCCTTCGAAAAATTACGATTTCGCGATCTTCGTTATCGATTATTTGTTTCTTATTTTTTCTATTCGATATTTATATACAATTTCATGTATTTTCATTACTTTCATATTGATCTTCGATACTTGTGAAATTTATTTTATTTAAAATATCTACGTTCTTTCGAGTGTATTTATAAAAAAAAAAAAAAATATTAAAAAGAAACGTTCAATATGTCTATATCTTAAATTTGATTTATCGGTGTTACTTTCATATTGATCCTTCAAGCCTTTAAATTTATTTAAATTATTTTTTTTTATTCTCATACATTTTTTCTTTTTTTTTTTTTTTTTAACAAATGTCGACGTTCACTTTCGAATATATATATATATATATAAATATACATATTTTTTCTATTATCCTAAATATATCTGTATTTAAATTGGACTCATTCCCGTTACTTTTATACGTCGATCTTAAATTTATATAAATTTATCCTTCTTAATTATTTCTCTCAATTAATGTCGACATTGACATCCAGTAGATATAGATATTTATTTTACAAAACTTTACAATACGATCTTTATACTTAAATCTTGTTATTAACAATAGTAAGGTAACAACACGTTTTGGTATAAGGAGAACAACAAGGAGAACGTTTCCATATCCGATCCTTCCCTTGTTAGCTACGGGCCCCGTATGAAGCAGAGGCCATTAGACCAATACAACCTCCAATTACCGGTTTGATTAAATGCTTATCTAACTCCGCGCTCTGTGGTTTAATTTAATCGCGAGATTAAGTGCCGATCGAAGGGCTGCTTAGCTCTCTCTCTCTCTCTCTCTCTCTCTCTCTCTCTCTCTCTCTCTCTCTCTCTCTCTCTCTCTTTCGAGCATCCCAAGAGGGAGAGAACGGGCACACCGATATTTCGATCTTTCCTTCCTTCCTTTCTTCCTTTCTTTGGAACACGATCGTAGCTTGAGGTTAGCCCTAAAGCTATCTTGGATAGTTGCATAGAGATGATTGCGTGCACGTGAATCTCTGCTATGCAGGATGATCTATTGAACGATGAACGGATCGAACGCTTTCACCAAGAGCCTAGAGAGATGGCAATTTTTTTTTTTTTTTAACTACAGAAATTCAAAAAACTGTGGAGTTAAAACTATTAAAAAAAAAAAAAAAAAGAAGAAAAAAGAAAAAAAATGAAAAGAAAAGAAAAGAAAAGAAATGAAAAATTTCTTCCTTTCCTTCAATTTTCTTTTTCTTTTTCTTTTTCTTTTTCCTTTTTTCTTTTTTTTTTTCTTTTTTTTTTTTTTTTATTTTATTTTATAATAATATCGAGGTGAAAATGAGGCTACGTAAATCAGATTTTCTCATTGATTCAAGAGTATAGTATCAAGATTATAAAAGAAATGATTTGCTTACTTTGCTTTTTAATTTTTCTTTTTATTTTATAATAATCGTGAAAATGAAGCCATAAAAAATCAGATTTTCTCGTCAGTTATCTTCTTCGAGACTATAAAAAAAAGAATCTTACTTGCAAAAAGACATTTTTTTGTTTTTTCTTTTCTTCATTTTCTTCCTTCTTGTATTTTCTGTTAATTTTAATTTTTATTTTATAATGATAAACATAAATCAAATTTTCTCGTTGATTCAAGACCGTAAAATCAAAACTATGGAAGAAACATTTTCTTTTTTCTTCACTATCTTTTTTATTACTTTTCTTTTTCTTTTTTATAAAGATTAAGAACATGAAGCTATATAAGTAAAATTTTCTCACAGATTCAATATTATAGAGTCAAAATTATAGCAGAAGAATTTTATTCCCTTTTCTTCAAGTTTTCTTTTTATTTTATAATGATCGAGAAAATGAGACTACATAAGCCAGATTTTCTCGTTGATTCAAAACTATAGAGTCGAGATTATAGAAGAAGAATTTTCTTCCTTTTCTTCAATTTTCATTTTTGTTTTATAATGATCGAGAAAATGAAGCTAGAGAAGCCAGGTCTTCTCGTCGATTATCTTCGGGAAGACTATAAGAGAAGGATTTTGTTTCCTTTTCTTCAATTTTATTTATTTATTTATTCTTTTTTTTTTTTTCTTCTTTTCTGTTCTTTTACTTTTCTTTATAATGATTGAGAAAATGAGGCTACAGAAAGGCAGATCTTCTCGTCGATTATCTTCTTCAACTATAAGAGAAGAATTTTGTTTCTTGTTTTTAATTTTTCTTTTTCTTTTTCTTTTTTTTTCTATTTTATTCTCTTACAATGATTGAGAAAATGAGACCACACGAAGTCAGATTTTCTCGTCGATTATCTCCTTCGAGACTATAGAAAAAAAAAATTTTGTTTCTTTTCCTTTTTTTTTTTTTTCTTTTTTTTTTCTTCTTAAACTTTTATTATCCTTTTATAACGTATATCGATATAACGATTTTAGTTCGTTCATTTATAATATAATAACATATATGTATACTTTTCAGAGCGTGGATAAGAAGCCAAGAATACCAGAAAGTGAGATCTTGACGACCGGAACGGAGGACGAGGAGGCATCGTCCGCCCCGGAACGAGTTTCCGTTCAAAAGAATCTTCGCTTCTTCGGCGACACCGATCAAGAATCGGTCTCATCGAACCGTGATATCAGGTAAATAACAAAATATTATTGTGTGAGAATTATTTTACACGATTATTTACAATATTTCTACGAAGATTAAACAATTTTATTTATTCATTTTTTCTTTTTTTTTTTCTTTTTTTTTTTTTTCTTTATGAATATATCTCAACAAAAAAATTGAATCGAAATTGATAAAGGTTCATTAATTGTACGAGATCCGTGATTAAAGGAAAAAAAAAAAAAAAAAAAAAAAAGAAGAAGAAAAGATAAAAGAAATGAGATATAGATAGATATACATTTTTATTGCAACAAGTTAATAAAAGTTTATTCATTTTAGGAATAAACGAGTAGACGAACGTGTCTGTACAAAACGTGATGTCAGCAATTCAAACAGGAGTCATAATCTCGGCATTGTCTCACCACCGAGGAAACCACCGAGATTAGCCGAGAGCGCTCTTTCTTCCGGTGAGAGTACTACCGGCGATAGCAGTCAACAGAGTCAAAATTCCCAAAGATCCCAAAGATCTGTCGTGTATTTGCACGCGACTACGAGTAAGTAATTGCATAAAGACAGGAAAAACTTCTCAATTAAATATATTTAAAAAATCAAAAAGTAATTCTAATCGAAAATATAGATAGATATACATATGTACGCGCATAATTCAAGCATATTTTTCTGTTTTTTTATTTTTTTTATTTTTTTTTATTTTTTTTATTATTAATTTTCTATTAACTCCAGCATATTTATTCTTTTTTTTTACTTTATTTATTAATCATATTTTTATTAATTTTTTTTTTTTTAATAATTATATATATATATGTATATATATATATATATCACCTCGAAACTTTCAATTTTTACCTATCGATTAGATTAAAGATTTTGATATATCATCAATTAGATATGAATCCATTAAATCTTATTTAATAAGATTAGCTTGTTAGTTACCAGTCATTAAAGTAGTCCATTACATTCACTTCAATCGGGTTCTACTTGTAACGATTCAACTTTCATCGTGGTAATACAAAGTTCATGAAATTTTTATAGTCGGCGAAATACCTGGACCGAACGAACGACGTAGAGCAGCGAGTCGAGAGGAACTCAATCGACCTCTGCAATCGCACACGAGAACTGTGTCTAGGAGCGTGAGCGTTTTAGCTCCATGGAAACCGAGACACTATAGGGAACCTTTCGAAATCAATTATGATCAACAACAACATCAAAAGCCAATGATGACTTTAAGACGTAGACAGAGAAGTCGCGAGACGCTCAGTCGTAGAGGCAAAGAAGCCCGACGAAGCAAAGACAATCTTTCTAAAACCGGTGAGAAATAATAATAATAATAATAATAATAATAATAATAATAATAATAATAATAATAATAATAATAATAATAATAATAATAATAATAATAATAATAATAATAATAATAATAATCTAATTCTTGATAAGAATCAATGTAGAATTATTTGACGAATTTTTTTCTAATTTTTTCATTATTGAACAACTCAATAATTTTGCAATTATCGAGTTAATCAATAAATAATGTCTAATTATATATATATATATATATATATATATATATATATACAACACTATAATAAAAATTATATATAAATAAACAACACTAGTATAACAATGATATAATATTAAATTGACCGATAAATAATATCTTTATATCTAATAAATTTCTGCTATATATTTTACATTGAAATAAACAACTTTAGTATTTATTTTTGCGAATCAAAATATTTATTGATCGACCAAAATATTTTCATATAATAAATGGTATGACATTTTAAAATATTCCAATTTCAAATAACATTTAATTCATTAATTCATGTATAAACTAATTTGATTTTGTTTTAATTTTTTAATTTTTTCCTTTTTTGTTTTTTTATAGGTACGATCAATCGCAGTACGTTGAAATCAAAGGACAAGCAGAAAGTGGACAGAACCGTTTCCACAGAATCGCTATCGACGAAATCTCGGAACGTGAACTCGAAGCCAGAGCTCAGTAGGTCAACATCCGTACCACGTGATCCAAACAAGAGCGCGGGATGGTTTAAGCTAAAGAGCAAAAAATCCCGGGCCTAAAGAAAAGGCCATTGATCAATGCTAGTCTTGAGTTTCATAAGTAATATTCGTAATCTTTAGCGGCTGAAAATTAACAAGTCGAATCAATCGCCAATTCGCGATTGTGAACACGACAATTTCTTTATTTACATAATTTTTTCCCCTCTCCTTTGTTCTTTTATTTTATTTTATTTTATTTTATTTTATTTTTATTTTTATTTTCATTTTTTTCTTTATTTCCTTTTTTTCATTTTTTTCTTGTCTCTTTAATCTATTATCGTACAATGCGAGCGAGTGAGATAACATTAATCTATTAACAAATTTAAATATATAAATTTATTAAATTTGTACCAATCGAATCTATCGAGAAAAATACAAACAAACAAACAAACTTGAAACTACGCTCGACTTTTATATGCGTGCATTCGTATTACAAAATACACAATATAAGATATAATGATTGTTTAAACACCTTAATTCTCTCTCTCTCTCTCTCTCTTTCTATCTCTCTCTCTCTCTCTCTCTCTCTCTCTCTCTCTCTCTCTTTCTCTTTCTCTCTCTTATTACAAATCTCATTAGAACTTTATTATCTTCTTTATGATAATTGATCGTATTAAAGGAATATCTCTAACACTTTGTTGTTTTAACGTAACAAAGACGAATTAATTTATATATATATATATATATATATATATATATATATATAAATGGGTACTAACAAACAAATAAAAACTTGGAGAATTTTGGTTTTGACGATAGACGCGAGTATGAAGATACGATGAAAGAATAGCCGAATGAATAATACTTTTTAATAAGAACCTTAAAAACAATGTCATGCCACGATATTGAAATTGTAATTGAAATTTAAGAAAAGAATTGATATAAATGATCGAATAAATTAATATATATATATATATATATAAGCCTTCTCTCTACCAAATTTAATCGTTTAAATTTGTTGGATAAGAAGAGAATGCATTGGATCAAAATGAAAAATAGAAAAAATAAAAAGAAAATATAATCGAAGGAACATGTGGCACGTGTATTAAAAAAATTCGTGCTCTTTCTCTCTTCCTCTTTCTCCGTATTGGGTGTTAAATATATTAATTAAAACGGTATATATTATATATACGCGTAGTATAATTTATTAAAAACAAGGAAAGAAGAAAAGAATTTTATACTACCGTGAATGCGAGTGCCATTTACATTTGCATAGATCTTTTATACTTTTAATATAAATCAAAATTTTCTCTCTCTCCTCTCCTCTCTCTTTCTCTCTCTCTCTCTCTCTCTCTCTCACTCACTCTCACTCACTCTCTCTCTCTCACTCACTCTCTCCCTCTCTTTCTCTCTCTCGTATTCTTTAATGAAAAAAATTAAAAAATTAAAAAAATAAAAAAAGAAAAATGCGATTAGCGATATAAAATATATTTTATATATATATACGAATAACCATTTCACGAATCGTATTGTAAAAAGTATAAAAGCCAAGTAAGCACGTACTTAAAAATACGACGTAAATATATATAAATTTCTTTTGTTCATAGGCTAACGTAAACCTTTCTCCCCTTTCGTTTCTTTTCTTTTCTCTTTTTTTTTTTCTTCTTCTCTCACGCTTTTTTATGTATATACTTGTAATATTAATCCTTTATTGTTTGCTATTGTTATACTTTAATCTCGAGATCTTTCCTATACGAACATCCATTTGTCACTAAATGATCATGATCATCAACGGCTACGATTTTCATCTGGAAAAATAATTTGTTACAGGAGATAATCTTTGTTTATATCAAATCATCTCAAAACCGATTGTGACAACAGAGTAAATGATAAAACCATAGAACAATTTTCTGTTGTACTGTGATACGCCGTTGTCCTGTTAAAAGGATCGATTTACTCAGTGACAAAAAAATAGTCATCCGCACCATAAGTTTCATTTCCATTTGGTGCTAATTATATGTGTATGTACATATGAATCATTAAGGATTGCATGTAAATATCATGGATATATGGATGGTCTGTATTGGTTTACTGATAAATTTGTATTGTCCATTAACATAGTTATTAGTCCTTCACACAACAAGTGTAAGAAAAATAATATTAAATGTACGGAGACATAGAACTCTGGCAACAAGTTATATTTTGTAACATGAATAACAATTTGAAATAAACGAACAATAATTTCAAAGAATTTCAAAACGATATAACAAACAATGGAGTGTTTTATAAATTGATATGGTATGATAATAATATATTATACATATATATGTATATATTTTGACTCTCATATAATATTGTGTAAATCATAAATGTTTACTAACTAATAAGCTTTGTTCGTAAAAAAAAAAAAGAAAAAGAAAAGAAAAAAAAATAGAGAATCAGATTTGTTTTGTTGTCTCTCTGAACCACCGGTTAAAGAAATATTCTCTATAACATATCGTGCATTCCTTTATCATACAATTAAAAAGAAAATTATTCCAATGTATATAATTTATCCCAACAACATAAAGTAGTTCCCATCAATATCAATATCATTCCAATATATGTGTCTGAAACATAATATCAAGGAATGCATAAAATACTTGATAGAAAGATAAAATCTATAAGTAATAAATTTCTTACTTCTTTCTGCTCTCTTCTCTCCTAAGATCCAACCTGTCACAGCGGTAATCACAAAGGTAAGAGAATTAGAAACTGGAACTGCCAAAGATATATCAGCACCTTGCAAAGCCAAGTAATACAGCAAAGATCCAATTTGATTGAACAGAAATGGTGTCATGTACTAATAAAGGTTAGAATCAATTAAAACACAATAGTTTTTCTTACTATGGATATAAAGAAAAACAAAAACCTTTGCATTGGTAAAAAGAAAATAAAGTTCCTTAAAAAATTGACCATAGCTGGTTTTTGCTTCTACATTTTCTAAACCACTTGCACCTTTCTTTATTAATGGATTAGTTATGCCCCATAAAAATGCTACAAGGACAAGATATATCACAGATTCTAAAATAAAATTAATGGAAAGATATATATTATTAATTGAAATTTTCAAACACTGTTATCTCAAAATATAATGTTTAAGAAAAAGACAAGTATTTCATTCGTACCTGTGTTTACTGTCATTTTTACTAATATGCAGATATCATATTTTTATATCAATAATAATTATTATTTATAAACATATTTCAAAAAACTCTTATCACATATTTTTTGTTATACTTTCAAAGTGTAATACGTCATTTACATGAGTAAACAGAACAAACTTATACTACGTAGTAAAACAATTGTAATAAATATTTTCAATCATATAATATAGGTTAGCAATCATAGTTTATATAAACAGCATGTTAATTATTTTTCTCCCTTTCAATTCGAACAAATCGTCATAGATGCCGCCATCTTTCTATGAATCATACTGAATGCGCTCTCTGGAACAAATTTTAGAAAGTAACACAAAATAATAAATAATAATTGAAATTAAATAATAATTATTATAATGAAATTGCTTAAAGAAATTTTTTATAATGAATCTTTTAGATAATTATTTTAAATCATAATCATAAATAAATCTTTCTTGAAAAACTACAATTTATAGCTACGGCATAATCAAATTCAATACGATTTTCTACTTGTAAATATTATTTTCATAATAAAAATATCGCATTCATCTGAATCGCTTATATATGAAAAAAAAAAAAAATTCTGAATAAATCAAATAATTATTAAATTATTATATAAACAATAAATAATTACTATTTAAAGATTCAATTATTAATAAAAATTTAATTATTAATTACATTATTAATAAAAATTATTAATATAATTATTTAATTCGTATAATAATTTTTGTAATTAATAATAATAATTTAATTTAGAAATTAAATAAAAAAAAAAGAAAAAAAAACAATTGAATACAAACATTCAGAAATGTTACCGACGAAACCGATCAATTACAAACATCTTTTGGTACATAGATGGAGCTGATGGTAGCTTTAAACGAATGAAAGTTTTTTCTCGACCCGTTAGCAATCACCCCACTCATCTTCGCGCTGAAACACTTGTCGGTCTCTTACGATGATCAAGTACGTTAGCGAGGTGGCTCATCGGGTAGTGTGCCGTAGGAATCTTTGTAAGTAGCAACATCGTTTTTTTTCTCCTTTACATTTGGAAGGACGGAGTCGCGTATGTAAGCAAGTACCTAAATAACACACGGGTCTACGTCAACGATATTTTCATTTCGCCGTTATGAACGAATTTGACGAAAGCATATATATTATTTTATAAATTAACCTACTTTTATTTTTCTTGAAAGATCAAAAATCTAATTCGATCATAGAAACGAAATAAATATTTCTTTCTGGCACATCGTATTTACATTTAATATTTTTTCGTATATTTTGCAAAGCGATTTATCGATTTATTCTTAATTGAATAAAGATAATCCACGTTCGTATTGTTCAACAATATATTACTTCCTTATTACCAAATAATAATAATATTAACGGATAGTTTGATCAATCATATTATCATTTATTATTCTATATTTTATTACAATGATACGCGTACGAAATCTTGTAAACAATGATACATACGACCGGACATTGTAACAGCGGGAAATTTAAAAGTTCTATAATACTTCTTGTATATTTTTTTAGGTGATACTACAACGATTATATCATTTGTGCTTATTTGAGAAAAAGGAAAATCAATATCTCGATATTAAAGTGGAACAATTATCGATCGACGATTTAATATAAGAAGGGATAAATATGCGGAAAATGGATTCCCGAGAAGGGCCTATAGTTAATCGCTTTCCACGACCAAATCTACGTGGGATGACAAGAAATAGAATCACGGCAGGTGGGTAGAAAGAAACGAAGAGGTATTTGGAGCGCAACAAGAGCACAAGCACGTTCCTTCCTCCTCCGCAAGAATCACGGGGTTTCCTTCCCCCCCTTTCTTTTCAGCCATCACCCCTCTCCTCACCCTACATCACGTTTTATAATCCGCACTAATGAAATTAGCGTCCATTAAGTCGGAGGGTCACCTACTTTACCGAGGGCAAGGTCATAACAAACGTTCATTCATGATTAATAATAATAATAATAATAATAATAATAATAATAATAATAATAATAATAATAATAATAATAATAATAATAATAATAATAATAATAATAATCCGTTACATTGGATTTCCAATAAACTGGAGATTACACGATTTAATTTTTTCAAAATGGATATAGATCAATTAAATAAAAATTAATTTAAAATCATAATATACGAATTTTTCATTAGAGATGGAACTTGAAAATCATTTTTCTATTATTGTAAATCCTTCATTTAATCTCATATTTTCTTACATTTTCATCATATAAATATATAATTAGAGATTTTCTTAGATAATAATTAGCTTTATAAAGTCAACGAGCACTACCCACGATTTGTTTATTTCAAACAAAACACGTATAATCTAATGGACACGTTCTAAATACATTATAGATGTTACATGTTATAATGCATAGATTTCGAATTATATTCCAAGAGTATTTTAATTCTACATGAAGTACGTATATGTGTATGTATCTAATATTTTATATATATATATATATACATATACGATAATTATAATACGTGAATAGTTTTGTATTAATTGTTAAAAACTCGTGAGAATCGACTATCGACAGTATTTGGATGAATCTCTCGTGCGACGCATTACGGTATGCAACCGGATCAGATATATTATAGCTTGTACGCGTGTTACGCAAGCGTATCGAGTGTATTATGAATCGTGCATACGCTATCCGTGACCGTATACAGAAGCGTTCTTATACAGGAGAGAGAAAAACAAGCTAAATTATTTTCGGCAAAACTTTCGATACATCGTTTTATATCGTTCTTTTTTATATAAGATCATCTATTAAAACATACACGATATAATATACAATATATATATCATAATCATAATCATAAATAATAATCTATAATTTGTATTGTATTATGCATAGTTTCAAAAAGAGAAAAAAAAAAAAAGAAAAGAAGAAACTTTAAAAAAGTCGATCAATTTTTTAATCGTTCGAAAACGAGATAATGATAAATGTGATTAGTATTTCTCAAGCGCGTGCAAATGACGTAAGAAGTAACATAAATTCCATATTATGGAATCGGTTTTATGGAAAGCGTATTTTTAAAAATATCGAACGTCTATTCAATTGTTCGAGAATGAAGTGATACATAGCTTTGATTTAAATTTTTCCCCATGAGTGCGCAACAAGATCCGATACATAGATAACACAAATTCTATTGCCTATAGTTTCGCGAAATTAAATTTAAAGATAAAAACAAAAAGAAAAAGAAAGAATCAATCGACTCGTTCAATTATTTGTGAATGAAGTAGGAAATAACAAAGTTATTTTGAATTTCTCGAGGGTGCAAATGACGTAAGTGATCGATCGTTTGAAAAATGGCGGACAAATTCGAAGCAACTCCTATCGATGTCCTAATGAAATTAATAATCGTAAAGGAGATTGCTCGAGTAGCGTGACGACGACAGCGAGAG
This sequence comes from Vespa crabro, assembly GCF_910589235.1. Lineage (NCBI taxonomy): Eukaryota > Metazoa > Arthropoda > Insecta > Hymenoptera > Vespidae > Vespa > Vespa crabro. The sequence goes on along the minus strand of NC_060956.1, from coordinate 18,272,962 downwards.
CGATCTGAGAAGATAGAAAGAGTGTAAGGGAAAGAGAGAGATAAATTGAGATAGAGATAAAGATATAGATATAGAGAAAGAGAGAGAGAGAGAAAGAGAGAGCCAAGGATCAAGAACAAGAGGGAGAGAGTTCACTCGTTGAACGAGACGGTGTATGGAATAGCAAGGAATGGAATGGCATGGAACGGAGGTAGTCAGTTCGCATTGAACTGCCGAATCGCACGCGTCGACATATCCTGATCGTCGTCCAAAAGGACGACGCGCGCGTGTTTCCCGTCTTTTATTAAAACGGGACATCCTATCCCCGACTTTACTTTTTCTTTTTTTGTTTTCTTTTTCTTTTTCTTTTTTTATTTTTTCTTTTTCTTTCATTTCTCATCGAGTCGACGTGTCGTTTTGCTGAAAGGATTACCAGTGAAGGAAACAGGATACCTATGTACAGGTGCAGTCGTCGTTTTGTCCATTTTCTTCGCTCTTCTTCCACATTTTTAAAGGAAAAAAGCAAAAAACAAAAAAAAGGAAATTTTATTTTATTTGTTTAATTATTTATTCGAAAAAAAAACGCTAGCTTATTTAATGGATTCTTTTCTTAGCAACCCTTTCCTTTGGACGATTTAATTCTTGACAAGAGAATAATTATTGAAAGAAAGCATTTTCGTTCTCTTCTTTTTTACTTTTTTCTTTTTTGTTTTATTTTGATCTTTTTCTAATATATTAATATGATTTAACAAAAAGAAAAAGAGAAATACTCGGATATTAAGTATTAATAAAACAGTTCAACGAGAGTTTCTCAATTTTTATCAATTTCTTTTAAAATATTAATACACAAAAATCTTTATACATTAATTAAATCGATTTAACGAAAACAAAATATAAAATCGTTTGACAAAATTTTTCCAAATTTTCCCGCGCTCGAGTGACGTGCGAATTGTCACAAAAATGGCGACGATCTTACTTCGTTCGTTTGTATTTGAACGAGAGAAATCAAAAGAAAAATAATGACGATCGAATAGAAAGAATGCAAAATGAAAGAGTAGGAGAAAATAAAGGAAACAAAAAAGAAAAAGAAAAAAGTAAAAGAAAAAACCACAAGTAAATAGATAGATAAAAATAAAAATAAAAAAAAAACAAAAGAAAACAAATAAATAAGAAGATAAAAAAAATAAAAAAAATAAAAAAATAAAAATAAATCGAAATGTGTTACGAGAAGAATGATGAACGAAGAGCGATACGATATAGAAACCGGCAACGGTACGTTGGGGTTCGATGAACTTCGGTAGAACTCGCGAGTTTAACGCGTTATTGTACGGTTCGATTGGCGCGAGAAAAGCTGCGGGAAAAGGTGAAATGCTTTTGGCGCTCGCGCGTGCTCTCACCTTCTTTTATGGCACACATATATACATACATACATACATACATACCTACATACATACCTACATACATACATGCATACTTACATACATACATGCATACCTACATACATACATACATACATACATATAATACATATATATATATATGCATACATAAAATATACATATCTCGTCCTTACTTACCGATCTATATATGTAATACATAATGTACCTATGTACACCTGTTGCCGATTTCGCGGGCGTTCGAGCGAATGCGATCACTGTCGAAGATAGAACGGCCACGATCGCGTGTGGGCCGGTTTCTTCTGTCGATCTTTCTGCCGGCCACGCGACAAGAAGCGTAGGTCGTAGGAAAAGGCCCCGTGGAAAGAGAGCCCATAGTCGACCACACCCTAAGCCCAGATATTAAACAAATTTATTTCGCGACGAATCTATTTGTTCCTTTTTTTCTTTTTCTTTTTCTTCTTCTTTTTCTTTCCTTTTTTTCTCTCCTTCCTTTATTTTTTTTCTTTCTTTTTTTTTTTTTCTTTTTTTTCTCATTCACACATTATCCACAACAATTTCAATGGTCATTAATTAGTAGATACATAATGGCGAACAAAAATGTTACGCCCTGGATACTCTACCTTCGTTTTAATTATTTTTCTAAAATATTTTTTTTTTTTAATACCAATAGAATCTCATTCTTAATTAGAATCCTAATAACAGTCCTAAATGCAGGGTGCGCTAAGAGTTACTGCGTGATCTCTAAAAAAAAAATTAATAAATCCCTTTTCGAGACTTTTTAGGTTTATATTTTTATTTTCAGATTGTTAAAATAAAAATTTATTGGGTATGTGGTTTTATACGATCTAAAAAAAAAAAAAAAAAAGAAAAAGGAATTAATCTAAAAAGTCTCGAAAAGAAGTAATCGATTTTTAAAATCTTTTAGAAACTTTTGGACCCATTCTGTAAAAAAAATTCATATATCTGTCGAAATGATCATATAATAATTCTACTTAGAATATAGAAACGAACGATCGTTATAACACAATATGATCTATTATAAATCTCGTGTGTACCCGATTCCTGATTCCTGACCGTTACTGTACATACATACACAATTACATACATACAAATTCAGTTCGTCCGTAACACAGATTTTGATTCGTTTCGATTTGGCCGACATCGTCGAAAGTCGCGCAAAATTCAAATGTAGAGCGAGAATCCGGTGAGAAGAAATTTCGAATCCTTCGATTTCCAAGAGCGTGTGATCCTTTCGTAATGTAGTAAATTAAATAGGCAACTTTCATGTAGTTACATGTGGGAAAATCTATCTTCTAAGTTGGTAATATATTAGCATAACAAAGTTGAAATGTTGTGTGAGAAAGTTTGAACAAAACATATTTATTGTATATAAACGAACGAGATGGATACAATTTCTTTTTCTTGCTTTCTTTCTTTCTTTCTTTCTTTCTTTCTTTTTTTTTTGTTTTTTTTCCTTCTGTTTTTTTCTATTGATATAATTTTCCTTATGCGATAGATTTTCTCTTTGAAAATATTATATTTAATATCTCGTTTATATGAAATAGATGTTGTTTAAAGATAAATATAATGTAATACTTGGATTATCTCTTTTGAAATTAAGATAAAACAAAACAAAAAAAATGTCCCAGCTCTCTGCTCTTTACATACTTACGTATGTATGTACGAAGCGTAGTTACGTACCGGGCGTGCATCTTTATTATTGGCCGAGAACCCGTATACGCGGCAGCAAAAGGGTTCGATGAACCTTCTCGTAGGTACACACGACGCGTGTATACGACGCGTACGGACGCCGCCTTCTCGATCGGTTGCTCCTTCGCTTTGCGTATTAGAGCTCTTGAAAATTGTTATTAACTTCCCTCGCTCCTCCCCCCTTCATCCCCACCTTCTCTTTAACGTGTCATCTAACATATCCCATGGATATGGTAAGAGGGATTAAAAAGGTAAACATCTTGACAGAAGCGCTTAATCGAATTTTAAATATCGCGCGTTATGTTTCACCCGCGGAATTCAAATTCTGTAACGTCAAAAGTACAGCGGCAAAACGTTGATAGGCGATAATGCATTATTATTTTTATATATTAATTATTATAAAGCTATTGATATATGTGTATATAACTATTATAAAAAATGTGTTTCTTTTTTTTTCTTTTTTTTTTTTTTTTTTTTTTTTTTTTTTTAGCGAAATGAAATATGATTTATACATACGTTCCACTCTAGTAATCATTGATGTACAACTTCGACGGTCGAATGCATTTCTAAGTATACGTGTGTATAACAAATGTTGCCTACACACTTTACTCGCGTTTAAACGCGGTATATCTAAAGATATTTCCTTTCTTATCGCTAGGAACTTAATTCTTATCTTAGCAGTTCGAATTCAGTCGGTGTTCACGTATGTATGTACGTTGTAACATTAGTTCAGAAAGTGTAGCGCGAAAATTGGTGAAATTGTGATATATTAAATTACATTAATAATTAGAAATTTTATCGTGAGATTGAATTTTCTAAAGTCTCGTCATACGTGAAATTCAACGAACTGTATAGTGATGATCTTATTTATAATCAACGATAATTACAGAATAAATAAAAGTGATATTTGAGGAATCGTCATTGATCAAACGTATTACAACGGGTGAAATCTTTTCGAGTTTCGAATAAACACGAGAATGAACGACATTGATCGTCGATTAAAAAGTGATTATATCGAGGACAACGTAAAGGTGCATATGCATAATAAGTGCAATTAGAATTTCCAATCTCGAACTATTATAGATAGATTCACATATATCTTTCTCTCTGTTTCTCTCTATCTTTCGTTCTTTCTCTCTTTCTCTCTCTGTCTCTCAGCGACGTACATATCAAGGATTCTTCGAAGGATCTTAATACATATCAGAAGCGATGTTCAAGCAATTTTTGGAAGTTTTAGGTGGAAATTCGGTAATATTTATTTATCTTTTTTTTCCTTCGTCCATTTGTAATATCCCATGTAATTCATTCGCTTATTTACATATAATTTTTATATCATTGTATTATCATTATGTATCGATTCCTACGAGATATTTATGCCGATCTTTATCGGTAAAACTAGTAACGTATAGATCGTTTTATATATATATACTTTCTTTTTTTTTCACTTTTCTTTTATTTTAATTATCATTCCGAATTCATGCTTCTCGTCTTTTGTTATGTTTCCCCATCATCGTCCTTCGTTTTCATAATTACGTTTGCGCTCAACGCTTCAAGGAGGCTCTCGGGCATTTTTGTATTTCGCATAATCTCTTGTTAGAATCGTTCGTGCGTGCTGAGAACGTTAGCGTGTTCACGTTCATGCCACCCTAACAAGATTGAGGATTTGCGTGTAAGATAAAACAAAAGTTCTACAAAGAAAATATCTGAAATTCGACATTGAAATAATAACGAGAATTGATCTAACCTTTGTTGTATTTTTATGCTTTTTCCTTTAGCTTTATATGTATATTTATATATATATTTTTATTTTTTTATTTTTATTAAAATGTGACATCTTCAACGTTAGAAAAGAAGAAAAGAAGAAAAGATGTAAAGGAACGTTAATTTATATGTATATATCTCTTTCTCGTCATTAAAGAGTCCATCATGTTTTCAAAAGAATTTTTATCTTGAAACGATTAATCATACTTTACAATTTGCGGAAACAATAATTACGCAAGCTGATATCATCTATGACAAATTTATACGTTGTACGTATAATGTTGCCTAACAATTAGTATCGTCTTGTTTTTTTTTTACAAGCGGATGAATTATTTTTTAGGTTATGTATTGATTTGCAATTTCAATTTCGTGATCCATGGTATAAATATCTTATTGATTTATTCAAAAAAATTTTTTTATTACATTAATTGATTGTATATTATATATTTATATTATATATATATATATATATATATATATATATATATACATATATATATAATTTACTGTAGTTTCTAAAAATAGTAATAATTATATAAAAGATCGATTTGAAAGAATTCGTTCCATTAAGAGTTCCGCTGGCATAAATATAAATTTATCAATTCTTTCTTAATATTATTAGTTCTTTTTTTTCTCGAAACATAAATTTTGTTCGTATTAGTTAAAATTAATTTTTTCCTTTTTCTTTTTAATCAATATTAAAATATTTATTTCAGGCTCGAAGCGGAATGTCCGTGGGTTCGGGAGGGCGGGCTCCCATTAAACGTACAACCGGAACCACGACATCGACCGTTAATAATTCGACCAAGAATAAGTAAGTTTTATCTTTTTATCTTAAATCTATTTAATCTAATTCGAAATTTATATATATTTATAGACGAACTTTGAACGTTTTTATTTTAATCGAGTAAAAAAATAAAAAATTCAAGCTTCATGAGAGAATCTGTTTTATCGACGTATCTCAAAGTACTTAATTCTTAATCCTCGCAGAGGGCGCCAGTATAACCTTAAACTTTGAAACGAAATTTTTTTTTTGCGAAGTGCATCAACGAAGATGCATTTAAATGCAACCAATAAGAGTTGAGCATAAGAATACAGAACGCTTTCTCATAGGTCGATATATACAACGTACTTTATTTGAAATTAAATTAGCCATAAAAAATAACCTCTCTAATATCATGTGTCTAATACATATATATATATATATATATATGTATGTGTATATATATATATATATATATATATGCATGAGACAAAAATTGATCGATTATTTATGCAAATTTATTCCTCGAAGTAAATATATTCATTCAAACGTTTAAAATAGTAGGGTCAATCGAAAATATAATTTTATTCGTGTTAAATCGTGCTAAACATTCAAATTTAAGTAGAAATGGAGAAATTCAAGGCGAGCTCGTTACCGTAATCATAATGGACTTGCTCGTTCTATCTGTCACGTGTTGGGAAACCGGTCGCACTATTACTTTTCCGGAAATTCCGTTATCTACCTGCAACGTACATTGATGCATCTGTCTATATCAAGAGGCCGTTACACGTTTAAACGGTCAAGCTCATGATACGATCGATTGCACTGAAATCAAATATTGATAATCTGTAATATATACGAGTCTCGATACTATTATATACATATTCTAAGTTGGTAACATTATATGCAATACGGTTTCGATTAAATGATTTAGGTAGTAGTATATAAAAAAAAAAAAAAAATAAATCAATTAACAAGTTTTCATGCAAAATAACGTGTTCTTACGAAATATTGACTATAGATAAGAAATATTGAATAATACTAAACTCGTTCGTTGTCTCTGATATGATGTTTGTAGAATAAAACTTTCAATCGGGGATATAGCTCAGTGGTAGAGCATTCGACTGCAGATCGAGAGGTCCCCGGTTCAAACCCGGGTGTCCCCTTAAATTTCTTTTTTTCTATTCTCTTTTTTTTTCCTTTTTTTTCTTTTTTTTTTTTTTTTTTTTTTTTTAGTTTTCGTTATCACTCGTCACACTAGCACGCATTTTTTTTTTTGATACGTTCGATAAGAATCAATGCGTAAACACATAAAATGTATTATTACGTGACGATATTTTACGATTTTCCTATACTATACAATATACATACATAAACATGTACATCTATGTATATTGAGTGATAAATTAAACTCGGTTACGAGACACGGAGATAAGTGACGTCACGGCTTACGACACGATTACGTTCACTAACAAGCATCAGACAAGGACGAACGAGCCGAGAAACAGGGGACTCCACGAGTCATAATTGTTACAATTAAATCATTATAGAACTGAGAAGACTCGCTGTGTTCTCGTAAAAAGCAATTCTCTCGCAGAGACTTCAACTACATTCTGACGATAATAGCAGACGTAATAAAATATGAAAGAGAAGAATTTCAAATAGGTTTTAAATTATGAAAAAATTCTAAATGAAAAACAAACAAAAAGGCGTAAACGACTGATATCTCTCTCTCTTTCTCTTTCTCTTTCTCTTTCTTAATATTACAAGTTAATTATAATATATCAAATATCTTATTTCTTCATTTAAATTTAACTAGTTTTTTTTTTATATATGTGCATATAAATGATCCATAATTATGAAAGTTATCCAAGCAAGTCAAATAGCAGCAATACAATTAATTTAATTCTTATTTGTAACTTTTTTTGTCATTAAAAATACATAAAAGAATTATATAATATATATATATATATATATATATATATATATATATATATAAATATAATGTATAAAAGATATAATAATATGTATAATATCACATATTATTAGATATATATTTAAAAATAAATACTTTTATTGTTGGTTATTATAGAAAATTAAATTTAAAAATATTTCAGAGGTAAATATCAAAATATCTCAAAACGAAAAATATATATGACATAATTAGATCACTTTCATAATCACCAGCAATGGTGGATTTACGTACAGGCGGTGGAGGCGATCGCTTCGTCACCCATAACTTAGTGGCCTCGACACGACGATATAAATTTATATTATATAATAATATTTAATTTAATTATATAAATAATATCTGGTATATTATTTTCATTTTAATATTTACGACTATGATAGTATTTTTGACAGTACATTTTTTATTTTTCATTAATAGTTCAAGTGAGAAAAAAATATATAGTAAATAATTAATATATTTTAATGGATCTCCAAAAATTTCTAACGTTTCTTTAACTAAATACGCCCGTGATTACCAACTTATATATACAAAAACATTATAAATACTGATAAAATTATTTACATATCCTGATCATTTATTTTACAAAATATTTATCATTAATTAATAAACATACTGACCGAATAAATAGAAATGTTTATATATATATATATATATATATATATATATATATATGTATGTATGTATATATATATATATATATATACATCTTATTTTTTTAGATACATAAATATAGATATTAGGTATATAGATAGGTATATATTTTATTTTTTAATTCGAAATTAGCAAATTTTGTCTTGCATAAATGTATGTTTGCAATATACATATAAGTTGATTGTGAAAGGTATAAAGAAATGTATTAAAAAAAATACAAAAATTGGTAAGGAGGGAGGGAAAAGGAGAGAGAGAAAGAGAAAGAGAAAGAGAGTGAGTGAGAGAGAGAGAGAGAGAGAGAGAGAGAGAGAGAGAGAGAGAGATGAGGTCATTGACCAGCGGTCAGCGATCGAACTGACCTCATCAACTCGTCGTTCCTCGGCATATACCAAACTGGTGGTCGATACACTAAACTCGTCGAATCAAGTCTCTCTCTCTCTCTCTCCCTCTCTCTCTTTTCTACTCTCTTTTCTACTCTCTCCTATCCTTTCTTATACTCGACGAAGGCGTTGGGTTTTCAAGATCGATCGATCATTCCTCAAGAGACGAACCTTTTATTATCGCCCAGTTAAGTGCTGGATTCACACGGAAATAATTTAATCTTGTTCGTATGCTTGTAAGCTATTAGTGTCGAAGGCAAATGCGTTTTCTTCTTATCTAGTCATATCGAGAACAAATCGATAATCACTTTGCAAGTACAGATAAATCGATGATTTAACGAGTTTGCATATCGTATACGTTTTAGATATGGCTTATCTAATGATTCTTTTTTTTCTTTTATTTTCATTAGAACTCTATGAATAGAGACGCTCAGTCACTTTTATTGCTATTTTTGCGACATTTTTATTGCGACAATTGCATTTTTATTTACGACAAAATTTATAAATAAATTGTGAGGAATACAGGATAGGCCGGAAGTTTTTAGATATTCTTCAAAATCAATTACTCCTTTTCGAAATATTTTAAACTGATGTTTGTTTTCAAATTGTAAAATTACAAGCTTAGAAACTCTTTTTACGATTTAAAAATAAACATTAGCTTAAAATGTTTGGAAGGAAATGTAATTGATTGTTAAAACTACCTATAAATTTTCGTTCAACATATATATTGTAATTAGCTCGTGTTGTTTTTTTTTTTTTTATAACTTGGAATGATTTGATAACATTCGACAATTTATTAATCGAATTCAAAATAGAATAGTGGTTACAAAACACAAGATTTATGATCCAGTTATGTAATTCTAATTTAGTCAGTCGATATTTCAACGACTTCATTATTTATCAGATATTATTGTTTTTACATAAACCCACAACATTTACTATTACAAAATTTATCTGTAAAACAATTATAGAGCAATTAGTTACTTTATATAATCAATATAATATACGAAAGTTTAATCATAGTCATGCTCGATCGTTTTTAAAACCAATCCACACTGATCTTAATAACATTTGAAAAAAAAAGAATACATTTTTTATATACTATTATTATTATTAATTAATTAATTAATTTCATGTCTTTATTTCCCAAATCAAATCTAATCTATACATTTATATTTTATATATATATATATAAATTGATTTATTTCAATTAATACAATAATTTTTAAAATCTATTGTAACTTTTTTGAAGAAATATCTATTCGAATGTCGGTGTAATAAACATTATAACAAAATTAGCATCTTCTCGTGAAACGTCAGATACTAAGAGCACAAAGCATCTCTTATTGTTCATAAGAGAATGCGTTAAACCATGCACCTACGTTCAACACGTCTTGCAAACTTACATAATCGTTCGTTAGACGAGAGCGTGTAACAGCACATTGCGTAGGATAACCCCATCGCACGTTCGTTCCACTTCCTTTCGACGAATGAGATCCTTCTCAAAGATTCCGTTTTATGTAGAAAATGAAAACGAGAGTTTATTTTACCGTTTTGAACATCTTTGCGAAATTTAGTGTGAAAAAAAATTTCTATAATAGGAAATAAGTAAATATATGTAATATTACACATACACACACGCGCGCGCGCGCACGCACATATACACACACATATATAACATATATTTATTTATTTAACATGCAATTTTTTAAAGATACGAATACATATATATATATATATATTTATTTATTTATTTCTTAAATAAAACATTAATTATATTTATAATATTCTTGAAATAATTATATTTCTATGTATTTTAAATAAATTTGGGTATAAAAGAAACATAGTAATAAATTTTATTATGTAATATATTCCGTACGTATTCACATACTTATTATATGAGTCTATAATTAATCGAATTATCTATAATTATATTGTAGATCATTTAATTAACATATTATGCTCATAGGACATATATATACATATATATATAGTCAAATATTTTGTAGCTTTTATTTTATATCTTTATTTTTTTTTCTTTTTCATTAAAACATTTAATTTAATTTAAAATTTAATTTTAATTTAAAAATAATTATATGCTGATCGAAGAGAATTTTTAGCTAGATCTAACGGATTTAATAATATATATATAGAAATAGATATATACTCTAAATATATATGCATATATATATATATATATATATATATATATATATATATATATATATATATATATATATAGAAACATACGTTTTGTGTTGCGTGTGAGTCTTAACAAGGCTCGCGTTCATCTCGGCGACGATTGGCGTTCCACTTTCGCACGAGAAGTACATGGGGAAAAACAAAATAATAAAAAAGAAAAAGAAAAAACAGAAAAAAAAAGAAAAGAAAAAATAAAAATAATAAAAAGAAGGAGAGTCAGAGAAAGAGAGAGAAAGAAAGAGAGAGGCACGAGTTTAAGATTCTATTCTGAATTTCAGGTCGAAGCTCGAGCCAAGGCCGCCGTCTGGAGTTGGAAAAAAAAGAACGGACGCGGTGTCGTTGCTTTTCAGCGCGAAAAGGCCGCCTGGCAGAAAAGTCGAGCGAAAGCCGACAGCAACGACAACAACGACAACGACGAGGACGACGAAGACTCCTCAGAAGTCAGCGGGGACGAAATCGGTGGAACGATTAAAGTGAGTTCTATCTCGAAAGAAAGAAAGAGAGAGAGAAAAAAAAAGAATATGATGTCGATTGGATCGATCGAATTGAAATGATTTACATTTATTTTTTTTTTTTAAATTACTTAATAATATAGAACATGGAACAGAACGTATATATGTTATAATATAATTATAACATATATTTACGAAACATATAGATGGATATAATGATGGACAACAAGTTGATCTTTTGGTCATTGTTATACAACGAAAAAATATTCGATTAGATCCGTGTTTCAATTTCCCGCCATTTATTTACTATGTCTATCTATAAAATATTTTTATATTTAATCAAATATATAAATATTAATATATAAAGATTTAACCACTTAATATAAACAATTTAAAAAATATAAATTTAACATTTTATATACATATATTTATATTTTTATTTATATTGTTTATAACATTACAATAAACTATATTACAATTTATATTATTATATAATAATGTATTTTATATTATTATATAATTATTAAAATATTTATATTAATAAATATAAATATATTAATATAATATATTTTAGCAAATATAAATATTTAACATTTTATATATATATATATATATAAAATTGAAATTTACCACCGTATATATACACAATCTATCCATCAAATATAAATGTAAAAATTTGCACATAATACATATATTATTATTCAACTTTTATATATACTAATGTACATATAGTACATATATTTATTTCATACGGATGATGTTAGACGAAGCTTGATGTCCTGTTCGAAAGAAGAGATAAGAAAAAGGGGGAGGGAAAAGGAGGAGAGAGAGAGAGAGAGAGAGAGAAAAGAAAGAGACAGGACGAGACACAAGAAAGGGGCAAAAAGAAAGCTAGAAAAGGCCGGGTGTACGCCTGCGCGCGCGCACCCTGGCTCGCTTGCTCGCTCGCGCACTCGTTCAAGTATGTATGTTCATCGGCGCTTTGCGTGAGTTCAATGACCTCGTACTCGCATGCTGACTCCTTTCCCCACGATTTCTCGATGGCACACAGTGTATATAAACGGTATTAAGCGTATATATCCCCGACCGTCTCCTGCAAAATGCAGTTCGAACCAACAACGATACTCCGATACCCTCTTCTCCAATGATTACTTCTCAAACGTCGATCGATACAAGATCGACAATATCGATCTATTTCCATTCTATCTTTGATTTCTACGATTTATTTTTTTTTAACTTTCAAATCGATCAAACATTCGTACATAATTTATTTTGGCTCTGCCTTTATCAAACGTTCTTACTATGTACAATACAGGACGCATCAAAATTTCCTAGATGATTTAATAAATCGATTAACCCATCTCGAAACTTTTTCGAACTAATTTCTTTTTTTTTTTGGTTTTTTTTTTTTTTATATATATATATATTTTATATTTCAAATCCAGAAACTTTTTCATAATTTGAAAGGAAAGAATTAGCCTAAGTTAAGTGTCAAAAAGAATGACTGATTTGTTGAATGGTCTAATAACTTTTGCCATATTCTCTATTTATATTCATATCGTCTGATAGTCATATATTTTTTTTTTTATAAATTTTATAATAAAACATAAAGTATTTCTATTGGCAAATGAATTCTAATGGCAAAGTTTTTATATTAAACAACTTATAATTTTCTAAGAAATTTTTCTAATGTATAATTAATTTCTTGATATGAATTTCTTTTTTTTTTTTTTTTCTTTTTTTCTCTCTTTATTTAAAACATTTAGTCATTAGATCGATCAAAGTAAATCTGAAGTAATAAGAAATAATATTTTATTATTTCTCAAACTTTAAAAACGAATCTTAAAATTCGTCAAATTAACGAGTACTATGAATTTGATATTAATTTGTTTTAAAGTCGATTGACACTTGACAAGTCTATTAGGTTCGATGTTAACTAAGAATTTTTTTTATGAACGTAATGAAAAGATAATAAACATTACCGTGAAGATACAAAGTGTAGATACGTATCTGTTATTTACGACAGGGAAAGAGAATTCGTTCTTTTTTATTTCCATCTTTCGACTCCAGCCAGTCGGGGGCGAGAAAAAGTGGCAATGATGGAAACAGAAGTAACAGAGGGATGAAAGAAGCTGTCTGTTGCTCGAGACACGAACAGGTTTCGATCTCCTTTTCTCTCTCTCTCTTTCTCTCTCTCTCTCTCTCTCTCTCTCTCTCTCTCTCTCTCTTTCTCTTTCACTCTCTTTCTTTCTTTCTTTCTTTCTTACTTATTCCAAAGAGATGCATTCGTAGAATGAGAACTCCCGAAGAGACTTAAAGCCGTTCATCGTATTTTGAGGGTGTATGTACACAATATATATACTTACATATATATATATATATATATATATATATATATATACACGTATATATATAAGCATGTATAGACATAAGAATGGTAGAATTTCGCGATTCCTCGGGAGAAAACGAGCACACGACGAAAGCGAGCGACTGCGGAGGCTGTAAATATCTTTCGACGACGTTCGTAAGAGCCTACTGAAGGAAAAAAGGGAAAAAAAAAAGGAAAAAAAAATCAAACAAAAAAAAAAGAGTCAAGCGTCTGATGAAATCCGTAGGAATCGCATTCCACGAGCATCCCACACCTCTACTAGTGGATTCACGTTAGATACGCCGATAGAATATTCTAAACGTTCATTTCTGCGTGCTCGTTTCTCAAGTATATTACGAAAGGACACGCGTGCTTATGTACGTATGCGTGTTTATGGAAAATCAATCATTATTTTTCAATTTTTAATTGTTGCCAAGAATTTATCGAGACTTATTTTTCATTATTATTACAAAATACAAGTTGGAATACAAGTATCTAGAATAGCGCTCGTAGTCTTGCAGTCAAAAAAAAAAAGAAGATAGAAAAGAAAAAGCTTAAAAAATTCTCGTAAAGAGAGTAATTGATTTTTAAAATCATCTAGAAACTTTTATTCCACCTTATACATTACTCGAAATAATGAGATCATTCTTTTGTTTTTTTATAGATTCAATAAGACGACTCGCTTCTTTTATTTATTTATTTATTTATTTATTTATTTATTTATTTATTTATGTATTTATTATTTTTTTTTACACATAGAACAAAAGTAGATAAAAATATATTTTTCATTATTTACAATTTTTAATTAGGATCGTTTGCTTGTTGAAAATTAATCGGAAAGAAAATTTAAATGATACCTTTGACAATAAATTAATATAGATAATTAACATATTCGCACATCAATTTGTTATGAAATAATGGCTAGTTTGTCATCATTGGTTAATCGTCATCTCATTGGTTCAATGGACGTCCGTTTCTTCTCTCGTTGCTCACAATCAGTTAAATCTAATCCTTTTATTCAGTTTGCACGAGGAAATAAAAGGGAGTACGCAAAGTTGACCATGACGTTTCTTACACAGAGTAAAATTTTAAGTGGTCACCATACTCGACAGACCGACGACCCACTCTGACAATGAGAGTGCCACTTTGACGATGCAAACGACCTACATACCCAGTGAATCAAAAGTCAATGAGCACTGTTCTCTAAACCGGTAGATTTCTCATCTTTCTAACGGGGGAAAAAAAAATAATCCAAAAAGTATACAACCAGTAACAAATATCATACATCGTACATATGTTATGTGCAAAAATTTTCATTTTTGTATACATATGTGTGTCTGCGTATGTGTACAAATGACTCATCTTACAGTAAAACATATGGGAAAAATTAAAAATTAAAAAAAAAGAAATATTTAAACGATAATGTATGATTAATATTCGTTGTATGTGTGTTTATGTGTAATATTTTTTTTTTATCGTTTAAGTTATGTCTAATTACGTTTAATATATGTCTACAGAATATATGCACAGACGTGCATATATTAGTAATCTCGGAAAAAAAAATTAAAAAAGATATGATTATTATAAGAATGATTATTATACATCATACATGTGTTATGTGGAAAATTTTTAATTTATCCATTACTATAAATGTAGATCTATCTATAAACCATGTAAAATATACTTTTTATATAATATTCAATGAACATACTTCTATAACATACAATTCAATTAATTAATAATTAAATACATCTGTTATACGTTCTGTTTCATGAGGATATCTTGATAATTTTTTTTCCTCTTTTTTTTTCTTAGTCTAATATAAATATTGAAATTGTAAAAAATCGATAATTTTATGAACGCATCCGTCATGACCTTTTGTTTTTTTTTTCTGTTTTGTTTCGCAATGTGACATTTTTCTAACGTAGTAAGTTCTCTCGGCACTTCCTTATTTCAACATTACTCTAAAATTAATAGAGCGTCAACGGAGAAACCAACTTCGTCATGGTTAAATGCTCGTCTCGACTAACGTTGAACTCTCCACACGCTAGCAAAGTTCTCTAATTGTAAATGGAAAGCTTCTCGCAGAAGAAGGGCAAGGGCAATTGACATCTCTTATCCAGAGGAAATAAACAAATAAAAAGAAAACAAAAAAAAAAATAAAAATAAGGAGAGACAGAGAAAGAGAGAGATAGAGAGAGAAAGAGAAAACAAAGAGAGAAGCTTCGTCGAATTTGATCTCCGTGTTATCGCTGTCGTTTCTCTTGAAAATTTATCTCAAATTATCAACGTTAAGCATTTTATATCCTCGGACCATTTGTCTGAAACGTGACCACTCTTGAACACGCTTTGTTGCTTTACTTTGATAATGATTTTCTTTCAAGTTTCTCTTAATACGTAATTTCTAAAAATATGTTAAGTAAAAACTTAAAGTTTATCAATAATATAAGAAAAAAGAAAGTATATTATGATAATTTTATAATCATTACTTTTAACGTTAAAAAAAAATGATCATCGATTAAATATCATTGTCTAATATGATCTTAAAATTTTGAAGAAAATACATATATAGCATCATCTTTCGGATCTTTCTTGTTATCTTTACGGCACTATTATTTGTGTTGTGTTGAAGTTTCAAATATTTTTTACTAAAAATTTAATAAAATATTTATATGTACATGTATGTGCATATATATATATATATATACACACATACATTTAAATATTTATATATTTATATAATTTTTATTACAAAAAACGGAAAATTCAGTAAAAAAAAAAAGTAAAATATCAAAATAACAAATAACAAGCAGATAAACAACAAAGATTTCACTTTTCTTTTTACTATTTTCTTCTTCTTCTTCTTTTCTTTTTTCCGTTTTCTTTTTTTCTTTTTTTTTTGTTTCTTTTTATTAAATATAACAATCAAACAATTTAACAAGAGTACATTATTTCTACGTAAATTCTATATAAATGTAGAAAATTCTCTCTTGAAAGAAAAATATCATCAGGTTGAACGAGTTTTGTTCTCTTAAAACGGTAGAGAGAAATTAAAAGAGGAACGAAAGGATTTCGTAAGTATGATTGACAGCTCGGAATAATTTTCCTACCGAAAAGAAAAAAAAAAAAAGAAAAAAACAAAACATAATGAAAAGAAGAAGAAGAAGAAGAAAATAAAGAAAGAAAGAATAGTAGTAGGAGGAGGACAGTCTTCTGAAGATGATGTTTACACACGTGCTACTTACAAACGTCTATTTATATCCAGCAACGAAGGGGCCACTATAATATACCTTCATCGCTAAATATCATTTGCATGGAAAAATGGCCGATTCGTACGTTCGTACGTTCGTTCGTTTGTTCGTTCGTTCGTTCGTTCGTTCGTTCGTTCGTTCGTTCGTTCGTTCGTTCGTTCGTTCGTTCGTTCGTTCGTTCGTTCGTTCGTTCGTTCGTTCGTTCGTTCGTTCGTTCGTTCGTTCGTTCGTTCCGTCAATCTTTTTTTGGATTGCTCTTATACTTATTGTTACCCTCAAAGCGATCGTCGAGATGCGATAAAACTATTCCAAATTTATAAATGTGAATTTGGAAGTGCTGCGTCGCTTACTCTTCGCCGAGATATTTCTTATCAGCGATACAAAGTGCCTTTCTTTATTGACAGAATTACGTCATTGGCACGATTTCAGTCGTTTCTATATGATTGCGATAAGAATATCGTTTTACGTTTCTTTTCAAGGAGATAAAGTTATCCCTTTTGCAATAAAATACCGCGAGTAACGATGAAATCATTCTTATCCCTATGGGAAATCCTCCTTTTTCATTCAATGATATTATAGAAATAAACTCGAAAAACAAAAAATATATATATACATCAGATATATAGTGAAATTCAAATATTGTTCAAACATTTTGATTTATGTCGAATTAATATTAAATGCAAATATTTTCGTTTCTCATTCTTTCTATATTGAGAAAAATATATAGAGCAAAGTCTGAAAATATTTTTCAAAGAAGATAAGTGTTGAGTAAAAAAGAGAGAACTTCTTTTTTTTTCTTTTTTTTCTTTCTCGTACATCTGAAAGTAATAAAAAAGATGTTCAGATGTTTTCATTTCAATATCTCGCTCTGCATATCGAACGGCGTACTTAACAAATTTTAAACTCTCTTCTGTAAAATCAACGAGATTAGTCACGTTTTATATTACGTTTTGCTTTTATTTAAAAAAAAAAAAAAAATTTCAAAATTAAAAGAAGAATCGCTATTAACTATTTTCTACGTTATATACATTACTAAATAAAGAAATCTGATTTGCAAGGTTTCATTTTAAAATGTACCACCTGCATCATACAATCGGTCACGGAGATATTTTGTATGACGCACGGCACACTGACTGTCAATGAAGATATAAATAATAATGATTATCATGTCGTGACAACGCAAATGAAGAAGTAAAATACTAAAGAATTTATTTGTCAATAATAGATTTATCTAATCAGAATTTGATAAAGGAATTCCATGAATATTTTTTTTTCTTTTCTCTTTTTTCTTTTTCTTTTTTTTCTTCTTTGTTTTTTTTTTTTTTTTTTTTTTTTTATTATCCACAGTCACATCCATGGCGTAATATTTTCATTAGTTTTACATTTTTCCATGACGAAGTATCGCGTGTAGAAAATAAAAGAAGGGGTCTTCAACGTAATAGGAAAGTCGACACCGTTTGCTTGGAGATCATTTCGATGCAAATCTTGCGAATGGACGACTCGCTTTTATGCACGTCTAACGCTGACACATTTTTTTGCGGTGTCGAATAGACTTACCGCACGACTGATATACTATATACATGTGTATGTGTGTGTATACATAATATATATATATATATATATATATATATATATATATTATATATATATGTAAAATATGATACGTATATCTATATGGATTTATTATTTATATATACACATATCTTCGATGACGAGTAGCAACACAACGATATGGCGGGCCTTGCATTCGCCACCGAGTGTCGTATTTCCGGCGAGTTCGACAGAAAAACTCATAAGACAGCTTTACCAGTTATACAGCTCTAGACAGGTTTGGCGTTTGCACGTGCAATTTCTACCTGCGTTTCTACGTGCCCATAGAAAGAGAAAGAGAGACAAACAGATGAAGAAAAATAGAAAGAGAGAGAGAAAGAGAGGGAGAGAAAGCGAGAGAGAGAGAGAGAGAGAGATTACCGCACATAGATACAATATCCTGTAGATACATACACGCAGATACAAATATATCCTTCTTCTAATAGTTTAACTTTAATGAGAATAAGGCCAGGGTTAGTATATAAAGAATACATATATCTTCGTTTCTTCAAAAATATCTAAACGAGAATCTCATCGAGTTAAAATGCACCAGAAGAGAGAACCGTAGCTAATTCAGGTCTGAAACTCATTTCGCATCGTCATCGTGTTCGAAAGCCAACTAACGCATCTTGAAGTTCTTTTCGGGACAGCATTGCCGTTCATACATAGTATCTATATGCCATATGTCGACCGTATGAGAAAACTGGTCGGCGGTGAGACGTCTGCGGATTCCGTGGCCTCCTTTAAGCTGCTGTTTCTGCTTCCCTTTCCCTTCGTTCCGGAACACTCGCCAAACCATCCTTGTGTACAACTGTGTGTATATATGTATATATATATATATATATATATATATATACCATATATATTTATATGGTGTCTATGTACGTACCCGTTCCCAACGCGAATCATCTTTACCCCACCAATTCGTGCCAATTAACTCCCACCCTCGAAGATCAGAGGATCGTATCGACTTCGTTCGTGCGATCGTCCGAGTCAAAGAATTGGGGTACCCGTTACCATTTAACAAAATTGAAATCATTTGAACAAGTTTCATGGATAATCACGATTCTCGCGAGAGAGAAAAACTTTAGAAGTGTACCTTAGTACGTCAATCTTTACTTATTACTATGAGCATATAGATTTAAAAAAAAATGTTCGAATAATGAGGATTTCGCTGAACTTAATTAATTTCGTTCGTATAATCATTTTTAAGGGACAACAAGGAAATAGAGACACAAGGAATAGGAAGTACAATTTCATTGGCAAATCGATAGAAACAATCGATCGATCTCATCGATCGTTCGATCGATTCTCGATATGAAAGAAAATTACATTTTAGCGAAAGTATTAACGATATGCGCGTACTCGAACTAAAAATAGGTGACGACAATGAGATTAAAAGACATGAATAATTTAACAGATAATATTTTTGGATGAAATCATTCTATCGAAGAAAGATCTAAAGTATGGGAACACACTCTCTAGTAATAAAAACCAGAATCCGACATGACTTGACTTCACTCAACTCCACGATTCGACTTGACTCGACTCGATTCGACTCGACTCAACTCGCTTGTTCGCGGAGAATGCATTTCCCGTAAAGGCAATTCCGAAGCACACTTTCCAATCAAATCCGTCGAACCGATCAATGTTATTATCCTCGAGAAATATCTTTGCTTATCTCGACGAGCTTATCTCTCTTGCACTACGATGCGTTATCTTTTCATTTTCCCAACTAATACACAGACGATAAGGATTACATGAAAAAAAAAAGAAAACAATAAAATAAATAAAGTGGCGATTTAATCGTTGACATTTTTTCCGGGGTGGTGTAGGGGGAAAAGAATAGGGAGATGAAAGATTGTTATCAAGCAGAAGAAGAAAGAAAAATCCCTTTCGTGCGATAGGCAAGAGAGCACCGAGCCCATTTTTCAAGTCCGTGGCCCTTCGGCCCCGCTCGGGTCCGAAGAAACGAGCCCGTTGATGGTACATAGCATTGGTGGGGGTAAGGAGAGCAAATGGTGGGGGCAGGGCCGCTGAGTGGCGTTCAGTACCCGACGCACCGTCGATCGGTGTGTGTCTGTATTCGTCCTTTCCGTTATTTTTTTCCCTTATTCTTTCTTGCAACGCGACTAATTCGTCTTTTTTCTTTTTTTTTCCCTTTTTTTATTTTTTTTTATTACTTTTCTTCCCTTCTCATTTACTTTAATTCTTTTTTTTTTCAATTTCTATCTTTATTCGACGAGCCCTATTGCTCGAGGCAAGAACAACCAGCGGCAGGTAAAAGGCGAACAACACCTGCAAACGAAGGAAGGAAAACTTTGTCTATTATCGTTTCTTCAAATCATTCTCGAACGTCCATCCTGATCTTTGTACGAAGAAGCTCTCGCGATCGAAAGGATGAAATCGTTTTCGTTAGGATTGATAGATAGATCGATGGATGGGTAGATAAATGAATGGATGGATGGGATGGATGGATGGATAAATGGATAAATGGATTGACGTATAGATAGATAAATAGATAGACAGATAGAAAGATAGAAAGAAAGAAAGGTGCGCGAGAATGCGTTTGCATTCACCTCGAACTATAGTGGAGACGTTCGGCCGATCGAGGCTGTTGTTACGCGTGCAACAAGTGGTACTCGTTGTCGGTGACGATAGAATGATGCGACGACCGACCGTGGACCTTTTAAGAAAAGTCACACTCGTGTGAAACGTTTTCAAAAGAGTGAGGGATAAAAATATATATATATATATATATATATATATATATATATACATATATATATATAAAAGACTATAGCATAGAGCATACGAAAGGCCAAAGAAGCAGCTTCTCTCTTTCGCTTTGGAAAAAAGTGGCTCGAGGTCGTGCCTCGAGCACGAATCTTCGAATTCTTCTCTTGGCTCGTGGCACGCGATGCGAGAGGCGATCCTCAGCCTCGTGTAACGTCGCCTGTGATCGTGTCGACGACGACGAGGACGACAACGACGACGACAGTGGCTCGCTGTCATTATTATAACACACACACAATCTACGTTTCCATTCAATAATAAAAAAAGGAAAAAAGAAACTTTATGAGATGTTCGCTAAGGAACAGGTGAACCGAGGACACATTGTGTCACCCGATATCTATCTATTCCTATAACAAACAGAAACAAAGAAAAAGATTATCCAATCTTCAGCAATGAGATTATTAACGTCGAAATTGCATTCGCCTCGAAAATTATCGAAGATTATCCTCGAGTGGTTATTTACGTCGGCCAGATCCGTTCAGTCGAGAATCGGCAAGTGACAACACAACACTGTGCCTGAGAGAAAAAGAGAGAGGGGAAGAGGGAGAGGGAGAAAGAGAAAGAAAAAAGTACAGTAGAGAAACGTTATTTCATTCGAACAGGGGAAAATTGCACGGAGCCTGGAAATTTCAGGCCCTTGTGCATCAAGGAGCTTTGCTTCCTTGTTCAAGAAAAGGGGGGAAACAACGAAAGTCCTCTCTACGAGTCATTGAAAATAATGTGTCTTAATTTTTCGAAAAAGAACTTGAGAATCGAGAGTGCCTATAGTAGTCGACCATGATGAAGTTCAAATCGCTGTTTCGCAGAGGACAGCAAAGCCAGCAGCAGCAGCAGCAGCAGCAACAGCAGCAGCAGCAGCAGCAACAACAACAACAACAACAACAACAACAATCGACGCAGGGCCCACAACAACCACAACAACAGCAACAGGTCCCCCTGCGTCAGGCCCCGAGCGCCTCCTCGCTCGAAACAAAAACTGAGAGCTTATCGACGGAAAACTGGAGTTCGATCGGTAAAGAAGTTCCCAAGAGCAACGCCAAGAATCAGCAACAGCATCAGAAAGGACCCGCTAAGGGGTCCAGGATGCAGGAGCTGGAACGGGAGATCGAGATCTTAAGAAAGGATCGTGCCCGGCTTGAGGCTAATCTAAGGGAAGCAACTACCGATGCTCAATCTTTACACGACCTGAAAACTGAACTTGCGTCTCTCAAGGTAACTTTGCACTTTAAAATTTTTCTATTTCATATGTCATATTTTTCATCACTCTTCTAACAATAGGTTTTTGAACTTTAAAAAAAAAAAAAAAGAAAGAAAAAATAAAAAAAGATTTTTCATAAAAGAATTATTGGATTTAGCCTTAAAAATTTGGATTTCAATGTTTTTACAATATTTTAATCATAAGTATTTTTTTCCTCGAAAAATCTTCATAGTATTATAGCTTGAAAATCGCACTATCTTATTACAGATCAAGAAACGCACGTATTTATTTATTTATTTATTTCTTTATTTATCTTTGTTTTTTTTTCATATTTTTCTAATAATTTCTATAGTTATAACAATTTTCTATATACAATAATTGTAAAAACGTCTTTGGTAAGAATCTTGGATTTTTGATTAGTTTCTTTTTCCTCTTTTTTTTTACAATAAAATTTAGCTTTTACATGTTAGAAAAGTTTAATCGTTTAAATTCTTATTTCTTCTTGAAAGGTTTCTCGAGTCAAAGATATATATTACAAATTAAAGAGAAAAAAAAAATAGAAATTGATCAAGACGAGCTTTGGTGAAAGTCACGAAAACAGTGACGGATGTTGACGAATTAATTGGTATTAATTAAAATGTTGCCGACGTGAAAGTCGCGTTAACGATTTTTTTTTATTATAGTCGCCTGTTGTAATTAACGTGAACAAGGATCGATAAGATTAACAAGAAAGTCATGGTAAAAACGTCGAACACAATTTCTTCCATGAAATTGCGATCGATATGGCGTTTTGTAATTTACATTATGTATTTATTTTTTTATTTTTCTTCCTACGCTCAGATAGCCCATATTGTTTTGATGACGATCACGTGGCTCACACAAAATTTGTTCACGTGGTTCTTCGTTTCTTGTCTCTTTCTTTCCTTCCTCGTCATCCCCACCCCTTGCATAACGTCGCCGACCTTACAAGGAAAACATACATGATGTACCAGATATACACTTTTGATGTGTGTGTGTGTGTGTGTGTGTGTGTGTGATCGTGAAAGATCGATGTAATATTACGTTAGAACATTACATCATTAAAAATGATATGATCAATTTGAATATAAATGATAAATGATTAATGCGAAATAGATTCATATCAGATCATTATTCCCAATAACATCTCTCTACTCTTCCAAAAGTTTTCATTATATCTTTTTATCATCTTTACTACCCATCTAATAAGTAATATAAATTGGCGAATTCAGTAAAATAATTATAGCATTAACCGTAATTTCAACTGTCCCAAATATTTCTGTATGACATGGCAATTTGTCAAAATATAATTGGAACATAACTGCAACGCACTGATTTCTATGAAATGTCGAGTTGATAAATAATGATCCATTTTAAAGATTCTTAATATATAAATCGCATTAAATATTAAAATATGAGAGTAGTGTATATGTTCATTAAAAAAGTTCATTAGGAATGGCTCGCGAAATATTATCGTTTTCGAAAGTAGGTCTTGACCCATACAAATTTGGGAAACCTTGATATTTATTTGAATTTTGTTAAATTAAAAAAATTAATCTTATCCACGTTAAAATTAATCTCTTCATTTTATTTAACTAATATTTATATTCTCGATACGATTAAAATGATATATTGTCTTTTTAATAGGCTTGAAATTATTTTGCGATAGATCATTAGCGTTTAACCTGTTCAAGTAATTTTTGTTTTATTTAAATGCACCGAAACTTGTAGAAATGTCGACGTATAAAAAATTAAAATTTAATTAGAAAGAAATAAGAGATATTGAGAAACCTTCGTTGCAATACAATTTCTAAATTGGTTTTACGCGAAGATAACCGTTGAATCTCCAAGATCGCGTGTAAGTCTCATATATTTTTATTCTCAACGGGTCCGATAGTTTAACGGTCCGTTGAAATAACGGATAGTGAGAAAGTGGCTTATTAGAGGACAAGCAGAGGGCGTAAAATGCGGGGATGTTTACGAAGAGAAAAAGCTTCTAAACGCGAGTCACAGAGAGCGATATGAAAAAACGTTGCTTTTCCGCACCGACGGTAATATTAACAAATCTTTTCTATCAGACTATAACATGGTTTCAATCATTAATTGATTTTCAATTCGATTGGCATTCAGAAAGAAGAAGATAGATAATAACCCATGGAACCTAACCTTTAAGATTGACAGTTATCCTTGCTATTATTATAAAAATTAATTAAATTTTAATATATTTTACCGTCCATTTTAACTAATTTTTATCATTACTTTGAACTAAGACATGGCCATGTAAAATCAGTTCTCTTTTTTCATATTTTCAACAATGATTAGACGTACACAGTTTTTTATTTTCCTTGTATTATTCGTTTAAATTAAATTTTCAACGTTTTACTATAGTTTACGATAAAGATATGAACAAGTTTATGAAATAAAAACTTAGTAAAAAATTTCAAATTGATTGTTACAACATTGATACACCATTGATACAGCCATCTGATAAAGAATTTTAGCTTCTGTTATATAATTAATATGTATTGATTACAGGAGCAGCATAGTCTGGAGTTAGATCGTCTTGCAGAAGAGAATGAAGCTCTTCGTGCCCGTCTTAGGAATGTAGCTCATTCTCCGTTATCTGATTCAGAGAAGCAGCAGCTGCTATTAGATGCATCAAGGCTTCATAATTCTGCACCAGCTTCGATTGCTATACCTCAAGATGATAGCTGTACACCAAATGCAAATCTATCACAAGACAGTGCGCAATGCACTACTCCGGATTGGGATAAACATTCCTCTAGCTCTATATCAGAAGTTTCAGTGGCTTGTCTTCAAGACAGAATATTACAAATGGAAGAAACGCATTATTCCACTAATGAAGAATTACAGGCAACTATTCAAGAACTGAGTGATTTACAAGTATGTATGATCAATAATCCTTAAAAATGTATTGTGAAAAATATATTACAAAATATATTACAACGTGTTAATTTAATATAGGCTCAATTAACGGAACTGCAAGCTGACAATGAAAGATTAACAGAAGAAAAAGGTGTACTTTTGGAATCATTGTGTCGACAAACAGAAAAGCTAGAAGATTCAAGATCAAAAGTTGATACTTTACAAGGACTTTTATTAAGAGAAGAACAACCTCAAGAATCGTCTAAAGGTTATAACACAGAAAGAGAACAAAAATTAGTTGACTTATTGAAAGTAAATATACATATAAAATTAAATAATATTTCATAATCATAAACTTATTCTAAATATTGATCTATATGTTATTATATATGTCTCCTGTTTTAGAGTGCTCAAGAAGAACGAGAAGCTCTGCTTCAAAAGCAAGAAGAATTAACGTCGGAATTGAAAAATTTAAGAACGACCGCCGATGCTAATGCTACAGAAGCAGAAAGATTAAGAAAATGTGTCCATTTGCTTGAATCTACTATAGAAACAGTCAATATAGAACGTAAACAATTGGATGTAGAATTAGCAGAAGCACGTCAAGAAGGTGCGAACAGAAGTATAGAAATTAGCAGATTAGCTACCTTGCTGGATAATGCCAGAGCTAAGATTGAAGAATTGGAGCAATCAAGACAAGTAGAAAGTAAAAGTGAAGCTGATGAATTGTTAGATGCTGCAAGACGTGAAAAAGATACGTTAGAAACGCAAGCTGCAGCTTTACAAGAACAATTGGCACGTTCGCATTGTGATCATGATCGTCTTAGAGATCAATATTCTCAACTTCAAGAAGAATACAAGGTATGTTTTTATTAGATTGTCGTTCTAAAAAAAAAAGAAAAAAAAATTATATAATTTGCGTTAATAAATATAAATAGGAAATTTATAACACGTCGCAAATAAATTTGTAGGTTGCTCGAAATAATGCTAAATCAGCTATTGATGACTTGGAATATAGATTAAATCAATTGAAAGATGAACGACTTTCTGTCAGTACGGAATTACAATTAGTAAGAGATTCTTTGGCAGAATTACAAACACAATGTCAACGACATCTAGAAGATAAAAGAGAATTGAAGGCTGCTCTTAGCGAAGCACAAAGAAGGGAACGGGAAGCACAAACTCATCAATACGAGTTAGAACGTGCTTTAGCTGAGGAACGTAGATTGAGACAAGAAGAAAGTGCTGAATGGGAACAATTCCAGACGGATCTACTTATGACTGTTAGAGTTGCGAATGATTTTAAAACTGAGGCCCAGAGCGAATTAGAACGTGTAGTATTGGAAAACAAAGCGCAAAGAGATAAATTGAGAACATTAGAGGCTCAACTAGATAAACTTAATAAAGGTAAGATAAATACCTTTAATTCTTCAAATATTATATTTGAATATAACATATAGAATAATATATATCCCTCAAATTAAATTTGGATAAAAACGAAACACCAATCGTATAAGAAAAGAAATTCTATTCCTTTACATAATCAGAAGTTATATAAGTTATATATTATTAATTTATTGCTTCTTTTCCTTTCTTTTTTTTTCATTTTTTTTTCTTTTTTTTTTCTTTTTTTTCTTTTTTTTTTTTTCTTTTTTTTAATGTCTACTCACTATTAGGCAATACCACAGTGTCCAACAATAAAGTATTTGACACTACTAGCAGAAATAAACGAAAACCGACTAGCATTATTTTGAAACGTGGACGTACTATTACAAAACGTCCTCGTGAGATAAGACGGCACATATCACCGACTAATTTATTTAAAACGTTAATCAAAAAAAATTCATACAAGATAATAAATAAACCTACCGAACTTGCTCTTATTAATACAACAAAGGAACAAGATATTACAGAGTTATCAAAAGATGAAACAGATCTGGGTAATCCATGCTCTGTCAAAGAAGTAATTAAAGTAGATGAAAAATTAATGTCTGGTAAGGAGATTGAATTTTGTCCAGCTTCTACTCCAAAAAGTAGAAATCTTGATACGAGTACAGGACTGACTATATTAGAAAGTGAGATAGTAGATTCGACAAAAGAAAACGTCAATGAAATATCTGAAAAATTATCTATTAATCAATCTGTAAATATCCAACAAAGTGAATTATATTCTGAGATAAATAATAGCATAGATGTAGATTTAATAAATGGTCTAGAAAATGAGAATAGTAATCGTAAACTTTATATTACCAGCTCACCTAATATAGATAAAAATGCAATTTTTAAAAGCTCTCTACTAAAAAATATCAAAGGAATTCAAAGTATTGATACAAATTCTTATGGTATCAATATTTCAAACAGTAGATTTTTTGTACCAAAGAATTATGTATTTTCTGATATTGACAGTTCAATGAATGATCTTAAATTTGAAGTAGATCCAGAGATGAGCAAATTATTGCAAAAAAATGAAAATAAAATTCCTAATGGAGCAGATTCAAATTTAATCTCAGAAATCACTAATGAAAAATCTCCTTTGGAAGATTCAATAATATCCAAAACAACAGTGACCAAAGATACTTTTACATCAGGTGATAAAGAAAAATCCTTGCATCAGCTTCCTGAGGCAAATAATTTAACAAAAGAAATTATTAACTTGAATGATAAAAAGAAACGATTATTTTTAAAAAGATATGAATCAAAACCAAGTAGTGAAATAGTTGACTCTCTTTTGGATAACATACAATATAAACCAAAATCGAATATGATTAATTATTATTTACGACATAAGAATCTTTCTGCGTCATTAGATAATCTTGATTCCTATAGAATTACCGATAATAATGATATTATTCAAACTCACAGAAGTTACGAATCTCTTCCAATTATTGATTATGAAGCGAAAAGTAAAATGATAAAAGAAAAAAATTCTAATAATAATCAATCTACTATAGATAATAAAAAACAAAATTGTATTTCTGTTAATGACAATGAACAATCTCCTATAAAACGTAATTATCGTTCGGCACATGATGCAGATACGCATACTTCAGTTTACAAACAAAGGAATATCGATGTAAAGGCAAAAACAACTAAAAGTACCATAAAAAGTAAAGATGCCAATTACAGTCCAAATAATATTTCTATTAAATTTCATTTAGAGAGGGATCAATTGAAAGATCAAGATTCCTTGAATTGTGAAAGAAAGAGTACAGGAAAAGCAATTTATGAATGTAACAAATCAAAATCTTTTCAATATTCAAAACATAATTATTTAGAAAAACGTAATTCTTATCCATCTATGTCTTCTATAAAGCATATTCCTATATCTTCTGTTTGCAACACAATACATTCTATAACACCATCGTACACATCGAATAGAACTTCAACCTATACTTTAAGAGACAGGACTCAAACATCTGAACAATTTTCTCCTACTAGAATGCTAAACAAATCATTTAAAGACATATCCAAATATAATGATATACAAAGTGACAGATATTTAGCTTTATGTGAAGCTAATCGTTTGAAACGTTTGAAATTTTTAAGGATGAATTTGCAAACAGATTACAATATAGAAGATAAAAAGATACATAGTTATATTGCTAGAAAAGTATCAGTAAATAATGACAATTATAATACGAGTATCGTGCCTGAAGTCTCACAAAACGATACTAATTTTGCCTTGCTATGCAAAGATCGAGCGATAGGTCGTACAACATCCTTGAGAGACAAATTTGAGACTATCATAGAAGATGTGGAACTGAGAGCAGGTCGACGTTCGTTAACAGGAAAAACTTGCGACCGTAAGTCGCTACTAGTGTGGAACAATGATTGACTGCTTGTACTGCAAAATTCGACCCATTGTTTGTCCTCGTTTATAAGCTAGTCAAGAATACAGAAAGTTTAATATCTTACATGCTAGCCCCAAATGTATTTCTAGGTTTTCAAGTTACATGTCTAATCCTTTTCGATCCATCTATTGTTGTTTAGCTTTTTGTGTTTTTAATTATTATGTTTTGAAGAATATTTGCTTTATGTTTTTATTCCTCACAAAAAAAATTTTTTAGGTGTTTTGGGATTTATTAAAAAAAAAAAAAAAAAAAAATGTTACAATTTTATTAATTTTTTTATTTCATTTCATTTTATTTTATTTTTTCCCCTCCACAGACAATTTATTATTTGCGCTTTATATTATTTCATACATATATTTGTTTTGCTTGTTGCTTTGTTTTGTTGAATTAAATTTGAAACATGTTGTAATTGATGAATATTTTTGAATAGATCCGATCGATTTTTCAGCAAATCAAAAAGTTGTACAACAACCACCTGCAAGGCCAGCGAGTACACCAACGGAAACGCAACAATGTGTTTTAACAAGTGTACAACAGGAAATGGCTGCACGACGAAAGGCTAATATTTCGCGCCAAGATTCCAGATTATCTGTTAAATGTTTAATAGAAAGTATTGAAAACGCTACAAAACAAGCTAAAGCTGGTATATTTAATATATGTTGTTTATATTATTTCTATTATTCTCACACACATTGCTCATATTATTTTTTTTTTTTTATTAGGACCGGGAAGTCGTAGCAGTTCAACATCGTCTTTGAATTCTATAGGAACAAATGATATAATGACACTGAAATCTCCTCTCAGAGATCAGCAACAAATAAACAACTTAATCTGTACATCAAATTCACCAAATAATAATAAAACACAGGCGGCAATAAATAGGAAACCATTAA
Organism: Vespa crabro; assembly: GCF_910589235.1. Classification (NCBI taxonomy): domain Eukaryota; kingdom Metazoa; phylum Arthropoda; class Insecta; order Hymenoptera; family Vespidae; genus Vespa; species Vespa crabro. The sequence goes on along the minus strand of NC_060956.1, from coordinate 18,242,841 downwards.
CAGGTAATTTACTATACAAGTCCTATTATAGTGGGCATAAGTTGCTTTTTAATTCATAAAATTGCTTTCATTACATAATCTAATACTTATCTTATGCTTCTCTGAATCCTCTTTTATATATTATTCATAACTTGTGTGTTTAGATAATATTTAGAAAATTGAAAATTTTTTTTTTATATGTATCAGTAGTCATTTGAAAAATATAAATCTTTAGGATTTAAATCCTAATCATGGAGGATTTGGCTTTATATGTTACTTAAGCTGCAGATGATAACCTTTAGTTGAAAAATAATAAAAAAAAAAAAAAAAAAAAAAAAAGAAAAAAGAAGACACGCATCTCATTTTTTCTGCACTTGAATATATCACGTAATCGCATGTCTATCACTCATTATTTTCATATAAATAAAGGTGATTTGATCATTATTTATGTTGTCATTTCCTGTATTGTTTTATTGGTAGTTCAGAATATAAAAATATTGGTATTTCATCGGAATCATTATATTCTGCATTCTATTATTTCAATTCTTTATCGCTTATATATATATACATATATACATATCACATAAGATATAGCTTTGTTACATGTAACAAATAAAGTTTGATAAATTTACTTTACTCAGCCATCTTATCTTCCACTTCCTAAAACAGAAACAAAGTCAGCAGTACCCGTGGTTTTAAGTCCTGGTGAACTTTTGGATTCTGCTGCATTAAATGTCAAGGCTATTGATTTTGTTCGTCGAAATAGTGTGACAGATTTATCAGAACGTAAAGATCCTCTTTGTGGTTTGATCAAGAATGGTGGTTCTAAGAGAAATGCATTGCTTAAATGGTGTCAAAACAAAACATTAGGCTATCGAAATATCGATATAACTAATTTTAGCAGCTCTTGGAACGATGGCTTAGCTCTTTGCGCTATTCTTCATTCTTATCTTCCATATAAAGTACCATATGATACTTTAACACCTGCTGAAAAACGAAAAAATTTTTCCATTGCATTCTCTGCTGCTGAAAGTGTTGGCATACCTACAACCTTGGTGAGTAAAACAAGTGTGCGTGTGTATGTGTGATGCGTGCGAACGCACGCGCGCGCATGTGTGTGTGTTGTGTGTGTGTGTGTATGTGAATATATATAAACAATATAAACAATATTGATTTATAATCAATGCAATGAGATAAAGAAAATGTAAGTATGTATTAATTGGGCGATTAGTAATAATCATAAATCTACTTTCTTCACAGAATATAGGAGAAATGTGTCAACTGGAAAGACCCGATTGGCAGCAAGTTATGACATATGTGACTAGTATTTATAAACATTTTGAAACATAATCGTGGTCACTATCGAAGATTAAGCTATATCATTCTTCCCATTGAATCCTCTTACACTTATTTGAGTGATCAAGAACAACGGCATCTAGTCAACTAAATTCTGCAAGATACGATTTTATACAAATTTTTCATTATTGCTGGATTAGAGCACTGCCTATACTGTATATATAGCTTTATGTGAAAGGATCTATTGAAGCATACAGAGAATTCGATGGAAGACTACACACCAAATGGAATTGCTTTTATCATGAGACTGAAAACTTATTTACACATGTGTACGCATACATACTATGTATAGTAAAACCAAGAAATGGATATTTAAATCTGATGAAAGTATAAAACAAATACCTTTTATATATATATATATACACACATATACATATATAAAAGGAAAGATATAGTATATAATTAAATGCAAACTTCACGACTTTCTATAATAAATATAACTATGCTTTGCAGTGTCTTTTTAGCAGAGTTATGCTATACACATTGCAATATGGTATGCATTGCATATATGAAAATGCATGTTTACATAGTAGAGTCTTGCATATTTGCAAATAATAAATGTCAAGTATTTGCGTTCCTCATACTGTATTTTTGTACTTCGATTATTTTTCGAGATACTTTTGTAAAGTTTACGAACAATGTACAGAACTAAGCGCCTTAATTTAAGATATCTAATTTATTGCATTAGTCATGTTTAGTCTACTATAAAGCAAAGCAGCATATTATTAGAAGAGATTGTTTATGTTCTATTTTACTGGATGAGATAGGAAAAAAGATAATTAAAGGCTAAGTTCTCTGTGATATAGGAAGGTAGCCCCGATACAGAGATACAGACGTTATCGTTATTGCTCTTATTATTAGCGCTAATATTAATATCGTCCTTGTCGTCGTTGTTATATTAATATAGACAATATGCTGTCTGATATAAAACAATAAACTTGCCTGATATATGGATATTTAAAAAAACTATATATATATATTTTTTTTAATTTTAAATATTATTTACGACAAAGAAAAATATCATTCATTTACGTAAAAGATGTAATTTAATCATTTTATAGTACAGTCGTTAGATACCTAAAAATAAGTATATTAGATTGTATAATCAAAACAATATTTACAAAGAGACAATATGTGACTATATTGCAATATATGATAATCTGAAGTTTTTCAATTGTTACAATTGACTTTATTTAGTATATTTATTGTAACTGATTATATGAATCTTATGTGATCGATTTAAAAAAATCAACAACCATCAGAGAGTTGAAGTTATCATTTTTATTCATTTGAAAAATTCGATTTCTTTTGTCTTCATCATGTTTCGCTCACATCCATTTTATCTTGATCTTTATCACCTGAATAATATTCATTAGCTGGCTCAATAATTTTATCCGTGTCTTGCACATTTTGTCTCGAATCAGGATCTGGTTCCGGTTGCCTCTCTTCTTCTGGCGGTAGTGCATCACATGGAACGTCTTGCATTTGAACACTTGGCGAATGTTGTATCATTTTTAAATTATCATAAACATGTCTAGTTATTGCCTCTAAATACTGTTTACTATTTGCATTATCTTGTCTAGTGACAACTTCAGGATGCAATGTAAAGTCTGGTGCAAAATATTCTAAGTATTCAGTATAAGGTAATTCATTGCTGATTTGTTCATCAACAAGTAAAGATGTTTCATAGGTCCAACAACGTGCCACATTACGAAGGGTATAACCACCCCCACCAACGGTAAGTAAAGGTACATGTAAGTCTCTAACAAATTTGACACATTCTCCATGACCTTTTGTACTTAAACTGAAACATCCAAGCCTATCATTCGCTAAAGAATCTGCTCCACATTGTAATACAATTGCAGTTGGTTGGAAGAACTCCATTACATGTGAAATAACAGGTTTGAATACTTGTACATACGATGTATCATCTATACCTTCTTTCAATGGTACATTTACAGAATAATATCTACCACTTTCTGCTCCTATTTCATACATATCTCCTGTCCCAGGAAAGAAATAATTGCCATACTTGTGAAAAGAAACTGTCATAACTCTGTCAGTAAGATAAAATGCTTCTTGTACACCATCTCCATGATGTACGTCAATATCTATATATAATACTCTAGCATGATATTTTAATAATTCTAAAATAGCAATTACAATATCATTTATATAACAAAAGCCTGAAGCTTCAAATTTTTTTGCATGGTGTAAACCTCCGCTCCAATTGATTGCAATGTCACAACAATTATTATTTAATTTTGTTGCTCCTTCTAAGGATGCCCCAGTATACATAGAACAGAAATCAAAGAGTCCTTCAAAAACAGGACAGTCATCTCCCACGTTAAAGTGACTAAGATATTTTGTATATCCTTGTAAATTTTGTGGCGTTACTCTTTGTAAAAACTCCACATATTCGTCAGAATGAAACCGGCACATATCGTGAGTACTCGCACGATAAGGACGATAAATTTGCATCTTTTTATGTAAACCATAATTAAGGACTAAACTATGAATTACAGACAATCTATGAGGTTTCATTGGGTGTCCAGGACCATAGTGAAAGTTTCCCACATCCGGATTATAAAAATATGATACTTTCTTATTGTAACTCATTTTGAGGTTATATATTTAATTTCGTATTATTTAGGCGTTTATTATAGCGGACACTTCTTATTTTATGTGTTTAATGTAATAAGAAATATATTTATATCCTTATTACGAAATGTCATTACCACTTTATAAAAATATACATTCCAATTGTTCATAATATCCACTGTTTATTCACTAAAACACATACGCATTTTGATCTTAAACTTTAATCTTAAATCAAAAACGCAATACATTGCACATTAAACTACGTAAATGGTCACTATAATATAAATTATCAAAGGAAAATATAATTCTTTGATATCTTAAATATTCGTTGTATTTGTCGTGTGTATAAATTTTGTGACATTTTGTTGTTCCAATTGCAAATGTAAATAGCAACGAACAGCGATCTCTCACTGTTGAGATGAGAGAGCCAGCGCCATCTTATTAAACTTGACTTTCGATTACTCGAGAAAGCGGAAAATTCAATACAATATCGACCGTAAGAGATCTCTCTAATCGTGAAAATGTATTTAATAATCGAATAAATAAATATAACAATGAATAAAAAGTAGGTAAATAAAGTACAATATATATGAAAAAGTTAAGAAAATATATGTTAAAACGAACTACTTTTTTTGTACTTTCGAGATATGCGAGAATTGTATCGAGGTACAAATACATAGTGTGCATCTATTCGTATTTTGTCAGTAGCAACGGTTAGCAACGAGCACCGACGACGCTTCGTTTCGGAAAGAGAATGCGGATGTTCAAAGTATACGTCGTGACAGCTACATATGTTAATCAAATCATTAGTGAAATAATATTCTGATTTAACTGAGGAAAATAACATTTTCAATTTAATTCAAGGAGGAATATAACGAGATAGAAGAAAATTTAAATATCTCTAAGATGCGTCCTGATTCGCGTAGCGTCTCGTTCACGTTCCATCGTGAAGTTTTAAGTGTCAGAAATTCACCGGAATTGATACGTACTTCAAAAAATTTAAGACAGCGTCTTCAAGATCGTTTCGACAAAGAAAAATCTAATGAGTCTTCCAAACAGAAAGCTACTAAAGAGAAAGATATCACGGAACGTGGTTGGAACAATTTGAGTCTTGGAAATGTATCTGCTGATTCTAGACGTGCTCTACGAAATGGAGCAGAAAAATTATCCAAAACCATATCAACAGTAAGAACAACGTTTGGTACAATTTCACAGGTTAGTACATTATGTATATATATATATATATATATATATATATATATATATATATGTATATATATATTTTTTTTGTACATAGATTGATTATAATATTTATTGGTTTCTTATTATATAGAAATTTAGAAGCTCAACACGAAGGCGTCAGAGATTGGAAGAACAACAATCTCCTGGCAGCAATAATAAAATACAAACTCCTCAATCACGCTCACGTCAATTATTAGGACGTACACCAACTAAATTATACAGTCCTTTTGGTATTGAATCTCCGAAGCGTGGTTGGAATAAAGAGAATGATGTTACGACGGTACAAGAGTCACCAGAAAATCATTCACGTCAAATACAATGCAGGCCCTTCAGCTTTGTAAGAGCCAAAGGATTCTCTGTGCTAAGATAAAGCATTATTTTTGGGGCTCTTGTGTTATAATTTCTTTATCTTCTAAGAAATACATCAAGAAACGCACATTTAGTACAACTAAGCACTTAATTTATTTTATTCTAATGAATAACGATGCAGCTATTTATCTATTCTATCATTATGCTAATAATCATTTTACAATGGGAATTAATATTATTTAATACCTATTCAAACATGTTCATTATTTTCATCCTTTTATTCTGAGATATTTTATAAAAGAATATTTCTACTTTTTTATATGTATTTATAATGATTACGCTTGCAATGTGAGATAAAAATAGAAATAGATTGCAATCTTTTTATTAAAATAACATTTATTAATCACAATCTCCTTAAAATTAAGTTATTTAAATGGATCATTAAGATCAAAATTTACATCTGGTACAAATATTCATCTGTTTTTAATGTTTCCAACATTTTGCCATTATTTCCATTTTATAGAAAACAAATTCATTTGACCATAACATAAAGATATAAGAATTTGTAAATCACATGAACAAAAATCACAATCAATCTGTATTTGTGACACTAATAAGCACTTAATACAAATGTTCTATATGTATGAACATAGAACACTTGTTAGATTGATTTAAATAAAGAATTGGAAAGAAATTTTATTGAAATGTAAATAAATTTTTTTTTAAGAAACAGTATACATATACTAATGAGCGAATCAGCATAATAACAATCAAAAACATATTTCATCGTGTCGTTTATAACCAATGCACACATGCGCATCGTTCGACGCAGTCGTAAAAGAGCTCTCGACCAAAATGCGACATCGAGGTATTCTAAAAGTGAGAGAAAGAGGAAAAGAAAAAGAAAGAGAGAGAGAGAGAGAGAGAAAATCAGCTCAATTACTAATCAAATACATAACATCTTTTAATTCTTTTAACAATGGGAATCGACCAATTTTTTATTATGAAAAAATTGAAATAATAAAATCTAGGAGACGCATAATGACTAACAAATTTTGAGATAGAAATAATGTTAATGTATCAAGTATTTCGTTAAATTTTCTTATTTATGTATATGTATAAACATTTCCTTTAAATTAAAAAATTAAAAAAAATTTTTAAATTACCGATCGAAACGAATGGTAACCATCTTGTAACTTGAAACAATTTATTAATTATTTTTTTCCAAGTTCAAACATTTATGATTGATATATTTATCGTTAACATAGATGGTTATTCTTAAAAAAAAAAATATATATATATATATATAAACTAAAAACGTAGTATGGAATATGTAAACTTAGATTTTCGAAAGCACTATTCGATATCTATGAATAGCTAATGCATATAAAGGTGTATAGAAGGACGATAGCGTCGTCATAGCGCAATGCGGAGATCCGAGATATACATACATGTATGTATGATACTTTTCTAGATTTCTTTAACAATTATTGATATTATTATTCGAGAATTTTTCTTATCTATATTCTAGTAACTCGTTATTTCTTTTCTTTTTATAAATTTTGCACTGAGTATTTAACGATGATTACATCCTCTGTTTGTTTATATTATATCATATATATATATATATATATATACACACATATATTATATATATTATATGTTTATATTATATATATGTGTCTATACATGTATATATGTATGTGTGTATAAGCTTAGAGTGTAATAATATGCAAGAAAACCAATGAAAGTGTAAAGTTATTTTTACGATATAGAATATTACTTGTTAATGGAACAGTTCTTCGATAAATTACGTGTCAAAGCTTAGATTAAAATTTATAAATGTATTTCTTACAAAGAACATGACTTCATTTAATCTATTGTTAATACTATACGATATTCCTCTAAAAGATAAGCTCGAAACGATGAAATAATAGTAGTTAAAAGAATCAAAAGATAAAAAAGAAAAGTATACAATATGATCGAAGATTTGAAGTTTTCTTAATAGTATAAAACACATGCATGCATGCATACATACATATATATATATATATGTATATATATATATATATATATACATATGTAATAATTCAAATATTTAGATTTAGATCATGGTTAGGAAAATTTATTGTTGGTACGATACGCACGATACGATAATCAATATCGTTAATCCTATCGATCTTTTTCATCGATAATAAATTATTTATCGTATATGGTATGATATCAACGCAGTCAGTTCGTTAATGACAATATTTAAATATTAAGAGCACGTCTAATTCGTCTTACTATCGAATAAGTAGAAATGCATTAGTATGTTATATATTATTTTTAAATAAGTTTTAGGAAGATACGTAATTTTCGATATACGATCGATCTGAAACAGTTTCTTTTTATTACTATGCGCAGTTGTTGCTCGAGCGACCTTGTGTAATATGAAACAAAAGACGATGGATGCAATGACTGTCGTCCATTACGAACACGATACATACAGCTTCCTCGTTTCTTCATTTTCACAAAAATATTAATTGATAAAAGACGAAGCACTAGGGAACCAATTAAATAGGTGAATAATATACAAAGTGTGAAGCGATTATTGCAATGATCGCTGTTTTTTCCTGGAGCATAATATCAAGGTATGTTTTTTGGGTTAGGCTAGATATAGAATGTAAAAAAAAAAAAAAAAAAAAATAAAAGAAAAAAAAAAGTCGAAATTAATTTTATCTTACGCAGTAACAGAGAATATGTGGGAAGTGTACAAAGAGTATCATGTTGATTATTTAATTTTTTTTGTCTCATTACTATCATTTATACTGTTTCATATGTATGTATAGCGTTTGTATATAAGAATTTGTTTTCATAAAAATTCCAATTCGTAACTTTGATATAAAATGGGGAATTTTTTAATGATCTTATTATCTTATTATCTTATTTTATGAACGAGATTAGAAAAATTTTTCGTAAAAACAACAACGTTACAAATCCCAATCATATTTCTCGATATTCTTTTACTCTCGACGTTCCTTGATTTTTAATTCTTTTATAAATATAGATCCTACCGAAATAACAACGATGTTAAAATATGAAGGTCGTCTTGTATATCTTGCCAATCGAAATTAAAAATTTATTGTACTTCCATGATGATTGGCCAACATTCAAAAAACATCCATGTCTGTGTTTCATAATTGGCCCTAAATCTCGTGTACTGATAGAAAAATACATAGTTTAATGCTAGTCTATAAAATCGAATAAAATAAATCGAGGCACGTTGACGACAAATATAAATTTTTAATATCGTTGGTCGATATAATGCTCGCTAACAAAAGCAAAAAAAAAAAAATGAAAGAAAGAAAAAAAAATTGGGGAAACGATTCGTTGGGTCGCGTTCCATTTATTACAAGATCCGCCTGGTGGTGTACGTAATAAGGTCTAGAAAATTGGCAGGAGGTCCAAACGATATACATATAAATGCGTTAGTAGAATTTTAGGCGGGATGGTTTTCATCGGGTTTACCCCCTCTATATGTTTCATGGAGAATTGCCGCAAGACGGCGCGTGATTGGTCGCACGCATGCGTTAGTAGCATTGATGATATCACGTGTGGTAGAGTGGGGAGATATAGATGGTAGCAGTTAGTAGGACCGCGTGCCGCAAGAGGGTGTTGTAGGAGCAAGCGAGGAAGCGAGAAAGAGGTAGGTCAGGGCTGGGCTCAGTGTAGGCTCGGTGCGTTCACGTACGCGCGTTGCTTTACATTGTCTTTTGAGCGTCCGCGCGTGCTGCATCATTTCATTCCGAGTGTCTTTTTGGAGCTATTTTATATTATCTTTTTCTCTTCTTTTCCTTCTCTTTCACTTTTAATCTCTCTCAGTTTCTTTCTATCTTTTCTTTCTCTCTCTCTCTTTCTCTCTCTCTCTCTGTCTCTCTCTCTCTCTCTCTCTCTCTCTCTCTCTCTCTCTCTCTCCCTCCATCCTTCTCTCTTCCGTTTCCGTGCTATCTCTATTCATCGTAACGTTTACGACCGTGGTGCGCGGGGACGACGAGAGTGCGTGGAGAAGAAAACGCGGTAGTTATACTTATAAAATTCGCGTGAACCGATAATTTTTCGACGCGTGTTTCTACAATGGTGAAAGGCGCTTACATAATTGTACGCGAGCGCTAAGTTGTATTCTCTTGGAAATACGCGTGTGCGTGATACAAGTGAGCGTGCGCTGCTTTGGACGGATCGTCTACCACTATCCACCACTGTTTCGTGCTTCTTTGCGAGTGGCGAAACCTTTAGCATCTTACTCGCTCTTCTCCTTCGCTCCCTCTATCGTTTCAACGGTGCTCCATTTTCGTGGTATGTATATCTCTCTCTCTCTTTCTCTCTCTTTCTTTCTCTCTCTCTCTCTCTCTCTCTCTCTCTCTCTCTCTCTCTTTTACACACAAGACACACATTCACTTTGTTCCCTCTTCCTCTATGCGTCACAATCCCGCGCTCTTCTTCCCTCCTTTCATCCCCCTTCATTGCCCTTTCCCCCTCTTTCTCTTTCCATCCTCCTGACAGCTTGGTCGATTCACGAATTCGCCGGGCCATTCGCTTTTCCCGGGGTTCGTCGGAATAAGGGCAAAGAATTATATTGTAAACAATTCTTCCTTCAATTATAACCTATAAAATCATAACGGCAAGAGGCTTATTTTAAACGTATAAGGATTTGTTCGGTGATTCGTAAACGTCGGTAAAGCGCCCCTCGATAAGCTTCCGTTTTCTCGGACTTGTCCCTTTCCTTCCTGTTTTCTTTCATAATGAAAATTTATACGTTACAAATTTTTAATAAGTCAAACGCACGATCGCGAACAAACTTCATAAATATTACGAGTGAGTTTGTTTTAGTTCATTCAACAATATAGTTCAGAATAGTTAACGTTACACGAGAGCATTGTTGTTAAATAATATCGATTGGATAATAGTTACGCTTCATAAGACTCCACAAACTATGTTAACCGTGCTTCTTCTTCGTGCTTGAATTATAACCGTTCCAAGCCCTTTCTGAGGATTGCAGAATAGTAATTTCTTTATTTTATCATTTAATAATTATAAGTTATATAAGTTATATGAAAAATATGATCAAAATTTATAAAAGTTATAAAGGATTTATTTACGAGACAATTTAGTTCATTTTTATTATTAATAATGGAAGTTTTAACTTATCTCTGTATGTACATACTTTACAAGGAACGTGCAATATATTTTGGGCTTCTTTTTTCATTTATGCCAGTTAATTCTGTTTGGTCCTTACTTGCCTTTGTTTTTTGTTTCTTGTACACAGGTCTGCCATCATACATATGCACATTTATTTTCTATTTATTTTAAATTACTTAAGAAAGTGAAAACATTCAAGGGCACAGACCGATCGACGATCATGGCATTGCACGGGGAAGACGTAGTAATGAATTTGTTTATATTTTTTGTATTTGCCGACCCCGTCGATGGTTTCACTGGGCTAAATCAGTCGGAGTACACAGCAATCCCAACCAGGAAATTTGGAATTGGTAGTGTTGCTCTGACAGTGACGTCTGAACCAAGTCCTAAACCAAGGTGAAGATTTTGGACAGTATAACAAAATGACCGATCAGCTAGAACAGCAGCAGCAGCAGCAGCAGCAGCAGCAGCAGCAACAATCGCAACAGCAGACCAAAGGCAATGACGAGCCGCGGACAAATTTGATTATCAACTATCTTCCACAAAGTATGACGGAGAAGGATCTCTACAGCTTATTTGTGACGATAGGACCTGTTGAATCATGTCGTGTCATGAAAGATTACAAAGTATGTCAAGTAGTTATACATTTGCATAAATCATTCTCAAAGTGTTAAACTTTAATATAAATATTTGATTTTTTTACTCTTATAGACCGGATACAGCTATGGTTTTGGCTTTGTAAATTATACAAAGGCTGAAGATGCTATTACTGCTATAAACACATTAAATGGTCTTCAAGTACAAAATAAGCGGTTAAAGGTATCCTTTGCACGTCCTTCTGGAGAAGAGATAAAAGAAACAAATCTCTATGTGACTAATCTACCAAGGTATGTTTCAAATGCACAAGTTATATTTCAATTAGTTTCAAGTAGTAATAATAGTTATTTGATTGTAAAAAAGATACGAACTTGTTCTTAGTTTAATATTTTAAAATTTTTTTTTCTCACAGAAATATAACAGAAAGTCAGATCGATGATATATTTAGCAAATTTGGGAATATAGTGCAAAAAAATATTTTGAAGGATAAATTGACTGGCTTACCAAGAGGTGTAGCCTTTGTAAGGTGAGTTAATGAGTTAATACATGAATATTATATACTATAAATTATAACATTAATATATACTATCTACCATGACTTAACTTATTGGAAAAAATCTGTTTATGCAATATAAGTCAACTTTTATAATGCATATGTGAATTTGATAATATAGAAAATTGGATCTTATTCAAGAGTAACAGCTGTTTGAAATGAGACTAATTGTATCATTATGCAACCTAAGTTCGTACATAATACACATTTATTTACTATACATAAGATATTTTCTGCCAAAGTATTTTTATACGATTTTTGGCTTGACCACTATAATTTCAATTTTATGTCTTTACGATTGACCTAGTTAACTGTTGAGATACATATAACTGAAAATTCAGGTTGTATAGAATAGCTTTGTTGTTGAAAATAGTATCAAAAGTATGTCACTAACTGAATATAGACTGAATATAGAATACCATTAATGATTTCCTTGCATAAGAGAAATTACTAAGAAGTTCATTAGCTAATATATTTTTTATGAAAGTTATTTACATAGAAGATTTTAAAGATATTTGTAAATTCCACTGGAAATTTAATTGAACTTAAGCAAATAAAATTAATTTTATTGATATGATTCTGTTTTCAAAGATTTGACAAACGTGAAGAAGCACAAGAAGCAATTGCACAGCTTCATGGTACAATTCCAGAAGGTGGTTCAGAAAGACTCAGTGTAAAGATCGCGGAAGAACATGGAAAACAGAAAGCAGCATATTATGCAGGTTGGCAGGCTGGATATAATCAAAGTCGAGGTAAGTAGTTGAAAATTAATTTATATTATATTTATATGCCTTAGTTTTAGTATTATTCTGACAGTAGAAATACTAAATAATAAATATAATCGCGAAATGTAATATTATACGAATTAATGGAGAAAAATACGGAGTAATTGTAGTAATATTTTTATTGTCAGAGGTGCTTTGCATTGCGCTTGACACTTTTTCTGATTAATGAAGCATGAATGACTGCATCATATAGTATAACTATGGGAAAAGCAATTCCTATCCTCTTGGTGTGGTTCAGTTATTTCATAATATAAATATATTGATATTTCTTACATATTGTAAGACTTTCATAGGTTGTTGCATTTAATATCTTACATACTTTTCAAATATGAATGTATATAACCCATTTTTTATTAACATTCATTAATTACTATTTTTTGATCATTATTACTATTTTGTGTATTACTTTCGTACTATTGAAGTGTGTTAAGCCACCTTTTAACTATCTTCTAAACCAAAATTCTATCTAATTTACGAAATAAAAGTAAAATTGCTTCTTACTAGATCGATAATTAAGTATTTAAGATTTTTTGCAAATCCTATCTTTATACATACATACATACATATATATATATATATATATATATATATATATATATACGTACATATATATATATACGTACACACACACATATATATATATATATATGCACATATATTAGCATACAATTTTATATGTGTGCATTACTGTAGATACAATATCTAATACTTTAATGTTTTGCCAGATAAGATGGCTGCCTGTAGATCAGACTTCAACGATTTATCGCACTAGTCCCTTTTACATGGAAAAGTGTTCTTTATAATTCTATCATGCGCAATATACTGCAGCAATTTTTGCCATAGCCGAAATTTTATTCGGGTATTTTTCTATCAGTTTCTAATAATAGTGTGCATGATTTAGTGTGAAATATGTTTCCTATAAGTGTTTATTATGCACTATAAAAAAAGTATGTTTCTCTCTCATCAGTAATATAAAAGAAAAGAAAAAAAAACAGACAATAGTGTTGTGGATTAAATATCTTGTGTGTGATATAATGAAGACATAATTATTTTCTAAGTGATTATTACAATGTTAGTACGATTCCGTTCTATAGAATATTGTTAATAATTTTATCTTTGAAGAAATTATTCCTTATTATGATTTAAGTAATTTCGTCACAATTACATTTTATGTTAAACATAATGTTAAATTGTCTCGATGAAGGAACATAGATTTAGTTCTATTTATATTATATCTTAATTCTTTTCATATATATACACATATATATATGAAATATATATACATATATATAAATATATATATATATAATTTCTTTTGTATTACAATTTATGTTCAAATACCCATACATTATTTTTGTTATCAAATTCCAAACGGTCAAAGTACACTTTTGTTATAAATATAATAGTTAATACAATTTTGTATATTTATTAAACCCATTCCTATTAATCTTAAGTGCGCATTGCGTGCGTATGATATTGGAACAAACGTTATATATCGGAAAAATCGCGCGAAAAAAAAACAGAAAAGAGTGAGTTTGAAATATTAAAAATAATTATATACGATAGTATATATGAAATTTATTATAATTTAATTATCATAAACAAATGTATCTATATCAATACTGTCACTCGTGATAGTTTTATTTAATACATATAATTCTATAATTAGAAATATATCAGTCTACCAAATTGCCTGCTATTTATTTGTAATATGCATATGCTAATTTATGATAATTGGGCTGTGACTGCATCGGTGAGAAGCCCGCTTGATTATAATTCTAAGTGCATGGCTGTGTCTTGTATCGAACAATTAAGGTTTTTGAATCATTCGAGTAAAAAATATTCATTTAATGTTTCATTTTTATTTCTATGCTTACCAATCTACAAAGGAGAGCGCCTATATCCAACCAGGAATAAATATCAGCGCTATGACCACTATCTTTATCAAAGATTATAAACGTGTTTAATTTTGTTGAAATCTTCTCATATATATGCTTCATTATTACTTGCAGTTGTTATTGCGAATTTTTATGGAATTTAAAATATAAAAAGAAATATTAATTGTTTGTAACGTTTTATGAAACCGGTAAAAGTGATTTCTAAATATTCATATATATATATATATATACATAGAAAAAGGAAAAAAAAAAAACAAAAAATATTGATAACTTAAGTGTTGCTCTTATTATTCCAGATGAACTGAAATTATATACTGAATTTATCTATAATAAATTGTTAATTTTTAAACTTCAACTATAATAAATATTGATATAGGAATTGCATTAAAGAAAAAAAAAATAAAATAAAATAAAAAAAAAAAAAAAAAAATAAAAATAAAAAAGTAAAAAAAAAAAATAAAATAAAAAAGATACAAAAAACATTTAATCAAACTTTAGAAAATTATTAGTTGCTGAAATAGACGCGCGCGCAAAACATAATTTAATACAAGTATTGAAGTTTAATGAAACAGTAAAAAAGAAATTGCACTTGCACAAATGATAACTAATAAGTTAACACAATTTTATCGGCAATTATATTTTTGTCACATCGTTCTGTAAGTTAATAGATAATATCATCTTTATATATATATATATATATATATATATATATATATATATATATTTTTTTTTTTTTTTTTTCCAAGCTTTTGCTAATCGCACAACCCAGCAGACGCTCATAAAATTCGACATAATGCGAATGCCATATATATAATAATTTTCAAAGTTCATGATTAAACTGTAATTGCGATTAAACGACACAGCATGCTCTTCAAATATGCACAACATGTATTAATGAGAAAAAGAAAGAAACAGATAAACAACCAAAAAATCCAGAAATATTATTGTGAATGCCGTTATTAACAATCGTGCTATTTTTTTTTGTTTTTTCATTTCCTTGATTTGTATTGCACATATATATAAATATATAACAGTCTGAGACAGCCTCTCGCAATTCTTACTTTTATGACATTATGCTACATTTAAACGAAAATAAAAAGATAAAAAGAAAAGAAAGAAGAAAAAAATATGGAATATGCGTTATCATTTAAAAATATAAGATTTGAAAAGATCATATGAACAGATCTATAGATCTTTCGAGACTTATAGATTACAAATGCACAAATTACAACATCTATACACGATCAGCTGTTTTTGATATGAAAGAATGCAATTTAATATACCAATTAATCTCAACGATGTTATTCGATAAACTTATGTAACGTCTATGTAACAATGTCATCGTAGTGCGATCAATCAAATTGCGAAAACTTTCGCTAATAATAATAATAATAATAATAATAATAATAATAATAATAATAATAATAATAATAATAATAATAATAATAATAATAATCATAATAATAATAGTAATAATAATAATAATAATAATAATAATAATAATAATAATAATAATAGTAATAATAATAATAATAATGACAACAATAGAGATCTTTTTGGAAGATTTTCTTCTTACTCTACTAGTCGTTCCAAACATTTTAACGAACACCATGTTTCTAAGCATAAATGTTGTACGGTTTATCGTTACGATCCACGATTCCAATGTTATGATATTATTATAGTTAGAAGTATGATTAAATTTGCATCTAAAATGTGTGTGTATGTGCGTGCGTGCGTGTGTGCGTGTGTGTGTGTATTTTATATATATATATATATATATATATATATATATATATATATATATATATATATATATACACACATACACACAAAATATATTTAACACTTTCTCCTCTAATAATAACCAATTTTAACGTGATCTATTTACCGAGAAGATATTGGACAATGATTCAACGATTCGTCTTTTGCGAAATTCCACGAATCTCACCGTAATTAAAAGATATATTACGTATATATGTAATGTATGTATATCTTGCGAGATATTGAAGCTATCTTCGGATGTACTTTATTGGATGAATAATCACTAAACGATGTGCGTGCATGTGTGTATGTTTATGTGTGTACGTATGTACGTGTACGTTAGAACAGTTTATCATAAAACTCAGGATATTAATGATAGAACATTTTTCTTTTAATGTTTTCTTTTTTTTTTTTTTTCTACATATTCCACCATTAAAATAGTATCATCCAAATGCGAGATTCGTTGTTAATGAAATTGAAAAGAGAAAAGAAAAACAAAAAACAAAAAAAAAAAACAAGAAAAAAAACGTGAATAGATAGCAGTTATTTTTCTGTCGATTGTTTTAAAAAAATGGATATTAATCACTCGCATTTTTCTTGTTACTGATTATTGTCCTATTAATCGATATATTTAACGACCGATCGAATTATCATTAAAGCTTGGATTCGCAATAAGTGAATCACGAGTCTAAGAAAAAATATATGTACGTATGTGTATCTTATTCGACTTTGACAATCGTCCATTTTTTTACTTGAAATTAGAAATACATATATTCGGTATTGCTCGTGGTAGTAATATATATCATCTTCTAGATATCGGCTGATCAAGAGATAGAGAGACAGAGAAAAAAAGAGAGAGAGTGAGAGAAAGAGAGAGAGAGAGAGAGAGAGAGAGAGAGAGAGAGAGAGAGAGAGAGAGAGAGAGAGAGAGAGATACGTTGAAAATCTCACGATGCATCGTGTTATTTTCAATGTAATACGATCCAATTTATTCAGACGGAGATCATTATACAGATTGAATTGTGTAACGTTATCACGCGTTGTTGGAAAACAGAAAATTGATTGCATATACATAAATATTTTTATAAGTTAGTAATTCTCAACATGGAATACTCTGTAAAATTTTGTGGAGTACGCTGTGAAAGTATACGTACATTAAATACAAAATTTAATGTCTATCGTACATATATGTTTTATTTCATTCCTATTGTTATACTATAATTATAGTCTTATTTATATGTACAAGTGGTATGCCCTCAGTTACATACACATTTCCAGGTAATAAAAGGTTGAGAATCACTGCGATAGATTATTCTTTTCTTTTCGAATGAACGTAATTTATGAATAAGTCCAAATACAAATAAGTTGTATATGTGCGATGAAAGTAATATAAGTCACATTGTATAGTTCACTCTGTATAAATGATCAAAATTATTGAATCATAAGAGATGGGGGAAAGAAAGGGGAGAGAGAGAGAGAAAGAGAGAGAGAGAGAGAGAGAGAGAGAGAGAGAGAGAGAGAGAGAGAGAGAGAGAGAGAGAGAGAGAAAGAGAAAGAAAGAAAGAGCCGAAGCTTTTAGGAATTTAATATTGCGAATGCCCTGGTATTTGACGCACTTCCATAATTCGGTTGTGTGCGATTTGTAATTACATTTATTAAGATCTTTGTAATATGTAATATATGTACACGTGTACACGTGATTTCTTTCTTACTTTTGATCGTTTTTCTACGTTTATTATTATTATTGTTGTTGTTATCGCATAAGGCGAAGCTTGAAATTTTACGTCGTCGGCTACATCCGCAGGAAAAGAGCAAAGAAGCAGACGAATCGATCGACGAAGACACGATAGTCTAACGAAGATAAATTTTTCGTTATCGATCTTATATAGACCAAGTTAGCTTAAGGGACATATACACGTGTCACTAAACTATTTAACGTGGTATATCTTGAGTATTCATGAGTCGCATTTTCATTTATTGTGTATGTGTATGTGTATGTGTATGTGTGTGTGTGTGTGTGTGTACATGTGTATATATATGTATATATATATATATATATATATATATATATATATATATATATATATATATACATATACATATACATATATATATGCACGTAAATCAAAATTTTCTAAATGGATCAGAAGTTCTTAAGTGATTTTTAAAAAATCAATTACACTTTTTCAAGACTTTTTAAGCTTGTAATTAGTCTTGTAATTTTACAAGCTAAGCTTGTAGTTTTACGATCTGAAAAAAAAATTAGCCTAAAATGTCTAGAAAAGAAGTAATTGATTTGTAAAATCACTTAAGAATTTTTGTTCCACCTTTTGACCAGACTGGTGTGTGTGTGTGTGTGTGTGTGTGTGTGTGTGTGTGTGTGTGTGTGTGTATGCATGCACGTTATCCTTTTGTAAATTAAAATGATGGATTTTTAATTGAAATAAGTTTCTTCGAATAATAACATAAGTACGATACATTTTATTAAACTGTCGTGGAAAAAAATATCTCAGTTTCTTACTTGAAAGAAAGATATTTTTATGTTTAAATAAAAATGCGACACGCGAATTCGTACGATGTAACGGTAAACGGATGCTTTGTAAATAAGTTAATGGAAGTTACAGTTAGAAAGGATTCTAATTTTAAAGAGTTTTAAGTAGTAATTTGTAAGGTTTTTAAATGGGCTGATGGAGCTTGATTGAAAATGATTATATTATCGAAGTCCGGTAGTGCTAACGATGGCTGTGATAAGAATAAGGATTAAAAAAAAAAAAAAAATAAAAAAAGGGACTGTCGATAAAATACACACTTGTAAATTAAGAATTTGGTTTAAAGTTGAATTTTGTTTAGATGCTCAATGTACGTTATGTATTTAATGCGTACGTAATTATTTACATACTTATGTATGTAAGTTTCGTTTACTTAGTGTTTTAATCTATTACATTTATATGGATACGATTCGGTTTGATTTAAGATGATATGCGATGAAGAAAAACATAATTTTAATAGCTTGCTGTTATTGCAAGAAAAAAGAAACAAATAACCCCCCCAAAAAAATGACAAATAGATGAACGCGTCTATAAAAATGCCTGCGACATTCTCAATAATATATTCAACATATTTTTCTCTTCTCTTCTCACGTAACTCGATTATAAAAGATGAATGCTCTCTGCAAATCGATTTCGATTAGTAAAAATCTAGCGACTTGTGGTCATACGAGCGTAGCCTTACACACTAATTACACTCTGTTAAAAATAATTAATGAAAAAAAGAAAAGAAAAAAAGAGAAGAAAAAAAAGAAAAAACATTACGTATAACAAATAAACGTACACGCGACATATGATAATTGATATTATGGCAAAAGCGAATGTGTGTATATTATATATTATTATACGTATATACATATGTGTGTACGTGTATATACACAGTTAGTTAAACCGTATGTTGTGCGAATATTCCAATAGAAAATTCGTTGAATTATCGAAAGAAGAAAAGAAAAAAGAAAAAAGAAAAAAAAAAAAAAGAAAATGAATTGTATCGCATTTTGTACTGACGATTTTTCATTATCTTTTAATCGTTATTTGTGTCGTCTATGTATGTACTTAGTTACAATGCTTTTCGGACCCCATTAATCATAGCTACGATTTTTCTATAAACGATCTTCCTCTTACAAGCCAGAGACACGAAACCGATTTTTAAATCAGTATATTTTGATGTATATTATATAAGCTTTTTAATATACTTATTTTTTTTTCTATTCATATGAATGTTTAAAAAAGTTACACGGCAAGTAAGCTATACGTTTGCACGATGTTCGTCGATATACAAATTATAGTCTGTCTATTTATCTATCTATCTATCTATCTATCTATCTATCTATTTATCTATCTATCTATCTGTCTGTCTATTTATCCATCTATCTATCTATTTATCTATCTATCTATCTATTTATCTATCTATCTATCTATCTATCTATCTATCTATCTGTCTATCTAGTTATCTATTGGATTGATAAATTTGCAAGGAAATAGAAAAACGGAAAAAATCGTCAATACAAAAATAATATACCTCGGATAAAATCGGCGCGCGAATTACGAGACGCGTCACTTCGTTCTTGAAATTCTCCTGTATAAGTATTATCTTATACCTTTCTTAATCCTTGTTGCTACAGTCACGAAGATTTTACGTGAATCTGTAGTCGCTCTCGTTAAATTTGATTAAAACATTAGAAAGAAAAATAATGGGACTTGTGCTTTATTATAACAAGACCACCTCCATCCCAATTTTATTTTCGATGCTTTTTAATGGATTACGAATAAGAAGGTCAAAGTGACGTAGGAAAGTGGATAGGAATTACTGAAATACATAAGTGTATTACATAAGGAAGCAAATCGATTAGATTTTCATACAAGGATGATATAGACGAGGAGGATAGGATGCATTGCATATAGAGATTGTTATTATCTCATTGTGCGTACTTTTCTTGATTATAAATAAGAGATTTAAATAAAACAAAAAATCTATCTTTCAGGAATCATCCACATTTTTGAATGTGAAAGATAAAATTTCGCACGCGTTCGCCTTTTTCTCTGTTATAATCCTTGTACATACTACACATATATACACTCATGTATATATACATATGTTTCAATATGTATATAAACACACACACACACATATATATATATATGTATATATGTATATATATATTATATATTTTATATATATATATATATATATATATATATATATATATATATTAGACGTAATGTAGAGCAAAAATTAGACGTAAGCCTTCTCGATAGCCAAGCGATCGTAGGAAGAAGGGAAGAAAACTGTCCCCCTCTTCCGTGTTCGGTCTCTGGTGTATGTAGGGTCATTGCATGTAAAATCGATCACTTTTTAGAGCAATGAGGAAGTAATGGAATTTTTGTTCGAAATCAAAATACGTTATTAACGAAAGTATGTATACGGTATATCTACATACATACATACATAGATAAATAATACATGTATTTAAAATGATTTTGAAACAAATGTTTTCGAAATACCGTTGCGTTGCAGTGCTTCGATTTTTGAAATGAAGAAGAATAAAATAACAAAAACAAAAAACAAAATAAGAAAGAAAATTATTGGAAAAGTTAACGTCAGAGACGAATAAAGTGAGCGATTTCACGTGGAGTGAGCCTGGAGAAGAGAGAGGAGGTGCGTTAACGAAGATTGGATGGTCTTTCAGGGGGAGGAAGCAGCGGCGGCAGCAGCGCAGGTGGAGGTGGTGGTGTAAGCGGGAGCCTCAGTAGCAGCGCGGGTGGAAGAGGACGAGGTGGCATCGGTGGACCGCCAGGAATCGGAATGGGTATTGGAGGTGGAGGAGGTGGCGGGCCAGGAATGCTTGGCAGAGTAGCCGGAGGGGGCTTTGGTCCACGCGGTGCTCATCATGGTGGCTTCATCGGAGGTGGAGGAGGACCTGGAGCAATGAGGATGGAGAAGCTACATCCGCATCGTTTCAATCCCATCGGTATGGGTGGTGGATACGTTCAGTCACACTTTTGGTGACCATCGAGGAACAAGAACGCGACGACGACGACGACGGCGACGACGACGGCGGCGATGACAGAGATGGCTGAGATGGCTATGCCATCCGCTTCAAGCATGACTGTCACTACGTCACTCTCTTTATCTCGCGCAGGACACCCTAACGAGGATCGATCTTCGTAAACTGCCGACGCGATACGAACTTTGTCATCTCGAGCGATCGTCGAGTACTCTCGAGGCTTTTTTTATCTTCCCTTTCTCATTCATTTTTTGTCGTCTTCTTCGTGTTCTTATTCTTCTTCTTTTGCTTTGTCTTTCTGTCTTTCTGCCTTTCTTTTTTTTTCTTTTTTCTTTTTTATTCTGTCAATGTCCAGAAACTATTGACTATTGCGCTACAAAAACACTAGTGCTTTTTCAAGCGCTTTAATTTCTGGATCTATTTCCTTTCTCTTTTCTATTCTCTCTTTTTCTCTCTCTCTTTCTCTCTCTCTCTCTCTCTCTCTCTCTCTCTCTCTCTCACGTACACACACAACAGATATACACACATACACACACAGAGTCCTCCATTCCTCGATAACTTAACGATCGCTCGAACATCCATTCCGCATGATCGGGGAATAATTGCGAGACGTAATTTGCGATGCATTGGATACGTTCCAAACTGTGTCAGTGCCCGCGTTAAATGTAGATAAGAAAAAAAAAACAACAAAAAGAAAAAGTAGGTGTTAAAATCCCGTTGCATAGCCCGTGCCGTGGTGTTTTAAAATGCACGTGTCCGCATTCGGGCTAAACTCGTTAAGTAAAAACTATAAAAAAAAAGAGTTCTATATACATGTTGTATATTTCATTTTAATGGTTCTGACTTTAAACTTTATCGGATGTTTCAATTTTAAGAAAAGTTTTATCGGAGTCAGCTTCAAGCGCAGAACGGTATTCCCTGATTCTATGCAACGTTGGATATCGATGGTATTTGCGATAAGGAAATCGAACCTATGATATAATGAAAATGCGGCCAACGCGAGAGACGCGTTATTATTATTATTATTATTATTATTATTATTATTATTATTAATTATTAATTATATTATTATTATTATTATTATTATTATTATTATTATTATTATTATTATTATTATTATTATTATTATTATTAGGAAAGGAAACTCGATGTAAGATATTTTATATTCTTATCGGTTTAATGTCAGTACATATACAGATATATAAGACATATTACTTAACCTTATAAAATAACTTGCATCGAATCAACTTTCCTCGTTCTCGTTCGTATTAAATGAGCGCGCAGTAGTAAATGTGTTTTAACAGAATAACAAAATTATGCGTGAGGTATAGAAGAGGACGCGAGTGAAGGATTTACTTCAATATATAGAATGTTATTAATCTTATGACTCGTTTGCCGCGATTACGTGATACTTTTACCAAATTTTAATCACGTTTTAATATTAATGATAATCACTTATTTTAGCTATTCGTTCGAATTGGTTATTTTTAAATAATAACAAAGCGAAAGGGGGAAAAAAAGAAGAAGAAGAAGAAGATAGACAAAAACCGTGTAAGAAAAATAGGGATGTGAAAGTTTTAGACGTAGATCATAGAGTTTCATCTATTACGTTCGATGTTGTTGTTATTTTTTTTTTTCTTTTTTTTTCTCCTTATTTTATTTCTTTTCTTTTTTTTTTTTTTTTAAATTGTAATCGAGAAACAGCAAAATTCTAATAAATTACTAAGTTTTTAGTTGATACCACCACTTATGCGATGTTTCAAATTATTTTTATTTGTTTTTTTTTTTTTTTTTTTATTGTTATTATTATTATTATTATTATTATTATTATTATTATTATTATTATTACGCCTGAAAATTATTCACTAACGGACTGTGACATAAAAGTACAAAACTTCAATATTTACCATCGTTATCCTCGTGCACCGCGATACATGTAAATATTGGGAAAAACGTATTAATTGCGATATCTTATAGAAAATGAGACTGACTTTTTATATAGAGACAAATTTTACGCTAGTGTTCTGCGACGTATCGAAGTCACGTTTACGGTACCTTTGCTAACTGTAACGGACAGATTGCTCTTGTCTCTCTCTTCAATTTCGTTCAATAAATTTTAAGATCACTTTAATGCTAGGAAGATGATAATATAAAGGAAGGTTGTGCACTCTTTTAAGCATCGGAGATATTCGTTTAACAGGGTAGAAGAAGTTCAATAAACGTTTCATCATTGTAAAGAACATGATTAATAGACGTTTACATTACATTTAATTACGATTTAGCATAATAATTTAACGGAAGCTATAGTATATTTAATATCTCGTTCGATATATCACAAAAATACATATACACACACATACATGCACATATACATACATACACAGACAGACAGACAGACATGCGCGCGCGTACACACACAACACACACGCACACACACATACTTAATAACTTTCTAAACATTATTTATTGTCGTTGGTAATCGTTCAAGATAATATATAACGTCCACGTTTATATAGGACGTATCAATATATTTCATTATAATCAAGAATTGCGAGAAGTTTAGGAATAATTATACAAAGACAAGTTAGTTCTCACAATTTTATGATATTTCATTATTATAATACCACATTAGAGGCACGTGCATGGATCGGAGTTCTTTTACGGGACGTTTTTAAAACGGTTTTGTTCCTTTGATAGAAACATAACATAGCGCGGTTTACGAGAAAATAATCGAGAAATTTATCGTTGGGTTCGCGTAGAAGTTCACGTGTTCGAAAGTCGTCTTACCTCATTTTTATTTTCACAAAACCGGAGTTAACGAAGCGTCGAAGCTGCTTCACATGTATGATTATAAAAGACAAGAAAAAAAAAAGACAAAAAACAAAAAACAAAAAAAAAAAAGAAACAGTTCAATATCAAATCGGTGTGCAACGTTATCAAGCTTCTCTTTACAATTTCTTGCACAAGGAAGAACGTCTACTAACAGAGCCAATATGAAGATATGAACAAGGTATTTCAATAGTTTGTGACTTCGCACGAATGGATGTACCAAAAATTTTAATAAATACTATGATTCTACTAAAGATCGTTCCCAAAACCCTTCTAATTCTAATATGAAAAGTGTAGAAAATCAAAGGAAAACAAGGGAACTAGAATTATGCGAGTGAAATTATGATCAGGAAAAAGATGTATGGGCAGATAAAGTGTGTATGAAACGAGTGCGAGAAGATACGAAATATTTATACATTTTATTTTTATCATTTCTTTCTTTTTCTCTTTCTCTCTTTCACACACACACACATACACACATATACACAAATTAACACGATTAACAAATAAATTAAAAATCACAGTAACAACATACATATGTGTATGTATATATATATATATATATATATATATATATATATATATATATATATATCATGAACTAAAAGTCGGTCGATATTTTATCCATCGATGAGGTTCTCCGGATACGATGTTGCCCTTCAAAAGGCAGCTAGCATTTTAATAAAGCCAAGTGCCCGTTGACGAGCTGCAGCGTAACCGATCAAACAGCTTCCTTGTGCGTCGAAAGAATTCGCTAAAATTGTGTTAAGAATTGTGAGAGAAAGGAAAAAATTTATTATGTTGTACGTATACATGCATATACAATGATATTAAGAGAGACAGACAAAGAGAAAGAGAGAGAGAGAGGATTAAGATTTAAAAAATGGATAAAATGATACAGAAACATATATCATCAAGAATTATTCTACATACTTTCCTTAGAAGAATATCCAAAACAATTGTAACTACATCACACTCGAAGAAAGGGATATACAAAACTTTTGTATTTATTTGTGAACGATACATCGACATATATGGAATACACACGTGACCCAAGAAGAAATTCGAACGAGAATCAATGGAACAATCGCGTGAACTTCATCACATGCATAAAAAGAAGAAGTACATATTTGAAAAAAAAAATAATAAAGAAAATTAAAGAAAAAGGAAGAAAAAATGTAGTGTAAAAAAAAGAAGGAAAACGCGCGTTGTGGACGGTACAAAACGCACTCGTTGATTGAAGATTTCTGAGTTAGTACGGGAAACTTTATAAACGGCATAATCTCTCCACCCACAGGATGCTGCGGCCTAAAGATTAGCCGCGAGGACGGCAAACTCGTCGAGGAGGAAACAGGAAGGGGCGGATAGCTACCATGAACCAACCAAGATACCATTATACTTTCGGCATATGGGTTTAGCTATACACTAAAAATGTACCAAGGATTATGGATAAAAGAGGCTAAAAGTGTGTGTGTCTTTCTTCGATATCATCAAGGACGCTACACTTTCCGCTTATTATTTAATCACTTACATTATGAATTAACAGGACATTTTTAGAATTATCTCTTTCAGGGAGAATCTCCTTTAATACATTGTTGAACGGTTTATATGAGTATATATTTGTCTTTGCACATGCATGCATTTTATGTAATTATTAAAGTATAAAATTGTGTTATAGTTATTATTATAGTATTGTTTATTGTCTTGGATAATGTTTGTAATTAATTTTGATATTGCCGCAATTTTGCTGAATTTTTAATATTTCAATTAATAATGACATTATTTTTAATTATGAACGTGGCTAAAGTGAAACGCATTATTTTTCTTTTTTATTTTTTTTTTGCATATGATAAGCCGATCAACAATGTATTAATAATACAAAAATATTATTATTTTATATCTAGATAAGAACAATAATAATATACTAACTTTGTTTGGTTTGTTTGTTTAGTATTTTTTTTTTTTTTTTTTTTTTTTTTTTAATCTCAATTTTCCGAAATCTCGTGCGATCTGAAAGATTATTAATAATATGCTTTATCGTAATTTTGATTATCTAAAGAAATGACAATCGGTGGTTTTAAACTATTTTTTGCGATTTATATGTATATATATATCTTTTTTCTTTTGAAAAATTTTTTGCGGCAACAACACGATAGTAATTTTAGGATAAAAGAGAGAGTCCAACTTATTCGGCTTGACCACAGACAGAAAATTTGGCTAAATCTTTCCTCGTATGCACTAACACAGATACCAATATACATACACATAACATATATACATGCATAATACATTCATCAAATATATATATTTATATATATATATATATATATATATTTATATATATATATATATATATATATATATATATATATACTGCATATACGTACAAAGGTGACCATACAATCGGTATTTTGTTAAAAATTGAATCGAAGCTTTATCGGGAAGCTTTTCGGCTTATGAACGCGGACGCGGAAAGTGGAGATTAAATCGTCGCTTCTACTCGAGTACTCCACAACGTCTTGACACGTTTACGAAGAATTTTTCTCCGGTTCGTTAGTCGCGATCATTCTCTCTCTATCTATCTGTCTATCTATCTATCTATCTATCTATCTATCTATCTATCTATCTCTTTCTCTTTTTCACTCTAACACATATTTTTTTGGGTTGCTTGACCTGACACAATTTTTTTTATCCTCATTTTTTCCTCTTCTCTTTCTCTCTCTTTCTCTCTCTTTCTCTTTTTCTCTCTCTTTTTCTCTCTCTATTTATCTGTGTATCTATCTCCGTCCTTTTCTTTCAGCCAAACCCCAACGTTCTTCATTCTCAACCAACATGGATACCTCGGGACGACGAGCTGTGAAATAAACGCGCATCTGTCGCACGTATGTTTTGTATTAAAAGACTCAAGAGGAGAAGCTGGTCTGTCACTATGGGGATACAATGGGTCGAGGTAAGAAAAGGCCACACCGATTCGCTCAACTTTCTCGGATCTCCTCTCTACACACATCTTCGAGGGATATGGTTTACGATAAAACTTTTGTTATGTCATGAATGATTTAAAAACAAAAAAAAAAAACAAAAAAAAGAAAAAAAAGAAAAAAATCCAAAACAAAAAAAAAACAAAAAAAAACAAAAAAAAACTAAAAGAAAACAACAAAAATGATCGTCTTAGGTAAATTTGAATTTCTATTATATAAACATTTAACAATGATTTCATCGTAAACTTTACTACGTGAGATACATATATCGAAGATATACTAGAATTTAAGACTACAATGATAAGAGAAAAGTTCATTCTTTCTTTTTTTTTTCTTTTTCTTTTTTTTTCTTTTTTTGTTTCCATGAATTTTCCTATTTCGATACATGTAAGTCGTTTCGAATAAGAGTGAAATTAGCATATCGATATTTTATATATATATATGTATTAGTATATTAATGTTAACATCTCCATTAACAGTGATCGATCATTCAAATATTTTTAAATAAGATAAAAAATTGCGTTTCTTTAGTCGTTCGACTATAGTGTAATTCTTTTTCTTTTTTCTTTCTTTTTTTTTTTTTGTTTCTTTTTAAAACATCGACACAAACGTTATAGGTTTGTAAAAATACACATATACACACAGACAGTGAAGTGTATTTAATATACTTTGTATATCGAACAATATTGTCTACGAAATTGTCTCTAAATTCTAAAAGAATATATATATATATAAAAGAATATATATATATATATATATATATATATATATATATATATATTATATGGGTTTTGTTCAAACTATAATTTACTGCGTAAGAATGTAAATCTTTCTCCCAATGAAAGAAAATGATCTCTCGTAAAATGTCTACATTCCTCGTGTGCATGATTAAACATTTATCGTATCACCCTTCGACGTAAGAGTTTCGTAAGCAAGAAATTCCTTACCGCCTTAATTTCAAATACCCTTCTCTTATTCGCAAGACCACCTGGTACATATATACATACACATATATGCATACATACAAACGTTTTCGTAGAACCCGATAAGTAAAGTCTCCAGCTGCTTTAGGGTCACGAATAAATGAATCATAATGAAAAACTCCGACGTGTGTGTACCGCACAGCGATCGAGATAGACGATTAGACCTTTCTTTTGAATGCTTTAAAAAAAATCGTATGTAGCTCTTCATAAAAAGAAAATTTTTCTGTCGACAAAAAAAAATATCGAAACGGAAATCGAATTAATTTCATATCAAAGTTTAATGTGATCTAAATGATCTTTTCTCTTTTTCCTTTTTTCTTTTTTGTTTTCTGTTTTTTTTTTTTGAGGGGGGAATTTTCATATTTTTCTTTTTTTTTTTCTTTTCTTTTTTTGCTAACGGAGTTTATTTTACTGCATTAAAGAAATTTTTAGTAGATACGTGTATTCGACAAAGGAATGCTTTATCTATCAACGAAAACTTACCAAGCTTCTTCCTCTCCACAAAAAGAAACCACTTCCTCTATAAAACATAAATCTCCTATCGTTACAACTATCGTGTTCTCTATATTCTATATCTTCGATAGTAACCAACGGATGTCATTAAGTGATTTCTAAAATATACTTCCTCTTATTGTACTTAAACTTCTGATTTTTTGTTTACAAATTCACTGAGCAAACTCTTTTTCCTAACTTTTTGACTTTTTTCTTTCTTACGTATTTACAAACATTAAATCAGTTGTTATTACTATCAATTTCTATAAGATAAAATGTATAACATGGTGTAATCAACTATCGAATTATCTTTCTCCCTCTCCTTCCCTCCCACTCTCTCTCTCTCTCTCTCTCTCTCTCTCTCTCTCTCTCTCTCTCTCTCTCTCTCTCCCTCTGTCTGTCTGTCTGTTTCTCTCACTCTCTCTAAGTAATATAAAAGAAAAGAAATTTTCAAAATTAACTAACAATGAAAATTAACTAATTTAAGTAACTAAAAATTTATCAATTCTATCTTTCATTATATTTTATATATCCACAATCAACATTTTCTAATATTTTCAATTTTAAATGG
Organism: Vespa crabro; assembly: GCF_910589235.1. Taxonomy (NCBI): domain Eukaryota; kingdom Metazoa; phylum Arthropoda; class Insecta; order Hymenoptera; family Vespidae; genus Vespa; species Vespa crabro. The sequence continues at coordinate 18,213,175 of NC_060956.1, read as the reverse complement.
TAATTATGTAAGTGATCCAAGTCATATATTTTTCGTTTTGGGATATATATTTCCGCATTTGGATTTGTATTGTTGAAAAATTATTCTTCTATAATGACAGATACAAAAGAAATAAACATATTTATTCTTTATAAATAATTCTTTTGTGCGAATAGAATCAGAGAGAATAATGTGTGAGAAGATATATCTTTTAATATCTTAAATCACTTGGGTCACTTTTATAATCACCAGCTTATATCAATATTACTTAATCAATTTATTTCTTTTCTTTTATGCGGAAAATACGAAATAAATATTTGAAGAAACTTAGAAAAAAAAAAATAAAGAAAGGAAGATGACGTCGAGAAGCTAGAATAAACATTGTAATGTGGCATCGATGAATAGCGAAGAAGAGGGGGGAGTACAAGGAAAGAGAGTAGTATGAATCATTATCATTCTTTCATGCTCCCTGTGTGCTTCTTCATTTTATTTTTCTCTAAGTGAATCAGCGTAGTCGTGTTGATACGCGTGAGCCTTCCTGTTTTTCATTTAAGGTCAATTTTTCAAATGCTTGTTTACATAATAACAAGATCTTTTATATTATACCATATCATTATACTTGAATTTTATATTCATTCAATAAGTTCAATGACGCACACATACACACACACACACGTTCTTTCTCTTTCTCTAATATAAAAAAAAAGAAACAGAAAGAAAATTCGAATTTAAAAATCTCGAATGTGAACTTTTCTAAATTACCTATACGAATTTCGCGCGCTTTATTTACGCACGAGTCACGTGTTCGACGCGTCGAGAATAAGTAAGATCCTCGATAATCGATAGATAAAAGAACGATGTTTATTGATACAAATGAAAAAGAAAACAGAGATATACATTATAAAAACGAACGATATATCCTATGTTGATCTTCATCTTTCTTCGTTGGTGAAAATTCTGATTGATTTCAATTTTTTCACAAGACACATGATCGTCTTGAAAATATTTCTTTGATTTTCTTTGGAGAACTGTTTCATATGCAACAACATTATTTGTCTAACGATAACACTAATATATTTATTCACTTTTTACAATTTTTGTTTTCTTTTTTTTTTTCGAGAGATTAAACTCAAAAAATAACGTCGATCCTCATTATTCACAAATTTGCTTCGATGAATATCCTCGATCTTTAATCCACGTGAAAAAAAAATCAACGGGAACAACGAAGCTGTTCGGTACGACACGGTGTACACACGACCTCAGGAGAAACAAGACTGAACTCGATTCGCGTGGCATCGAGCGAACCAGTGTGTATACATGTACAAGCGAAAGCTTGAGAGGAGGATTGGCCAGAGGAAGAGAAGGAATGTGTGTCTCTCTTCCTTCTATTTGTCCTTTACGAATAGATATATATATATATATATATATATATATATATATATATATTTATTTATTTATATTTTGCTGTATAAACATCTCTTTTCCATCTCGATTTCATTATCATTTTTTTTTGAAAGAACTTTTTATTATACTACAAAATTATATAATCTATAACATATTATACGTATATATATATGTATATATATATATGTATATATATACATACATACATATATATATATATATATATATTATATATACATATATATATATATATATATATATATATATAATATATGATTATGTGATTTTAAAGTTATATCTTTATATATCTAATTTTAAAATTATATATTTCTAACAAAAATAAAATTATATATATATATATATATATATATATATATATATGTATATGTATGTATATGTATGTATGTATGTATGTATGCATGTATGTATGTATGTATGTATGTATGTATATATATATCTCTCTTGAAACTTAAAAATCATATAATGTGAAATTCTGGTAATATAAGTTATACTAGTATAACACTATACTATAATAACAATTAATTTTCAAAAATACAAATATGTAAGTGTATGTAACTTCGAAGTTATATATCTTTATATATCTAAATTGAAAATTATACATATTTCTAACAAAAATAAAATCATATAGATATAAAATTAAAAACTATATAATGTCAAATCTCTCTCTTTCTCTCTCTCTCTTTCTTATAATGTAAGTTATGCTGGTATAACATTATACTATAGTAACAATTAATTTCTCGAAATACAAGTATATGAACGTGTGACTCCAAAATTATATGACGTAACAGAGCATTACATAGTTTTTAGGATAGCTTATATGTCTTTATATATCTAAATATAAAATTATACTTCTAAGAAAAAAATTATATATCTCAAAAATTACAAATTATATCATGTGAAACTTATAAGTTATATACTAGTATAACTATATACTATATTAATAATTAATTTTAAAATAATACAAATATATGAGTGTATAACTTCAAAATTACATAATGCGATATAATTTATAATTTTACCAAATTTTCTCTTGTATCAAATAAAAATTTTTTTTTCTCGTATCTCCAGTTCAATAATACGAAGTTTGTACGTACATATATCGTGTTCTTGAAATTTATCAAGAATCCAAATCGTTATTGTAATCGAATTAATCTGATTTCGCGGACGATTTGATTAGTTTTCCTTTCTCCTTCTCTTTTCTTCCTTTCCTCATCTTTTGATCTCTTTTCCTCCCTTTTTGTAAATTTCTCGGTCAGATTTATCGTAAATGTTCATCCTCTTTCATTCTCGTAAACCTATATTTTACTCGATTACGTTCGATCATGAAACCGAGATCAATCGATCGTTCATACGATGTTCGTTGATCTTATTTTTTTAGAAAAATTTTAAAGTTACATTTAAAAGTCATCAAATTTCAAAATTATACAGTTAGTTTCTCAAAATTATAATAGTATTTTGATTATTATTTAAATTAATTATATAAAATGTTATAAAAGCAATTATTTATCTTTTAATTATATTTAATTTTTTATTTTTTTATACATATGTATTTTATTATTTTATTAGATTAAGTACTTTTTTTTCGAATATGAACTTAGATCGATTTACAAAAAGTCAATGCCACAGGAAGGAAAGGACGATGAATATATTAGCACCTTTTGAGTTGTAATCATTAGAACGCGAACTGCACGGTGAATAGTTAAAGAGAACTATAAGTTATTTTTTTTTCTTTATCCTTGAAGAAAAGGTTCAAAGTTATTGCGATTGATAATTATCTCGGATATATTGACTCATGTTGTTTCAGATTTTTCATCTTTATATACATATAATATATAATAGCTTAAGCAAATTTTTTTTCTTTTTTTTTTTTTTAATAATTTTTTGTTATAATATATCTAAAAATATCAAAATCAATATAATTTTGATGAAGTTAATCTGACATTGAATATGAATATGAAATCAAGTTAACCTTCAGATCAGTCAAGAAAAATTGAGATTTTATCTTTTAGTTAGCAAGAGGAAAGGGTCAAATATGGAAGGGGTCAGAGGGCAGTGTCCCCTATGGAAGGGCCAGTCGAAACATTTGCATTTCCTGTTCGATGAATAACATGACGAAGAATGTACACTATAAAGGAAGTATCGTATGTAAAGCCATTTATAAATTTATCCTTTAATTCATTCGAATATACATACACACACACACATACATACATATACATTTACATACGCATAATTTTATTGACATATGATTCTTATAAGTAGTAACCCTTATGTATCTGATGTAATATAAATATTTAATATGTAATATTTATAAGAACCATTGATCTCTTTTCAAATATACATATAGATACATAATTATTTGAAATATAATTCTTATAAACGCAATAATCCTTATACATCCTACATAATATAAAACCTTAATAAGTAATACATATATATACCTATTTAAAAGTTAAATATTCTATTAATTATTATAAGATATTTACCGAGATGAGTATGAATGGCAAATTATTGCTGATACTATTAAGATAATATCATCTAACAAATAAAATTTTTTTTATTTAACGTATACAAAAAATCTTTTTGTTAGAAAAAATACCTATATAGAAGTAAAAAATATGATAAGAATAGTATGAAAAGTATGAGTCATCGTTTTAAACAAAATATACGTTTATAAAAAATATAATTGGAACAGAGTATAAAAAATAAAATAAAAGGATCTCCTATTTTTCTTTCTTATTAAAAGAAAATATTTGTTTTATATACATTGTACTTAAGAAGTTTCTAGCTGATTTTAAAAATCAATTACACGTTTTTGAGACTTTCAAGGATTATAGTTAGACTTGTAGTTTTATGATCTAAAAAAAAAATTACTCTGAAAAGTTTCGAAAAGGAATAATTGATTGTTAAATCACATAGAGAACTTTTGGCTCTCATAGGGATTCTTACTTCTGCCTTCAAACACCCCGCTTCTGCCATACTCTATATTTATATATTATAAATAAAAAACGTTTAACGTTTACGTTTCTAACGAGAAGCAACAAAGGAGAAGAAAAGGGTGGATTTCTTTAGCAAATGACGAAAGGGTTGCGTTTTGCAATGCGCTTCATGCTTCAAGGTAGGCCATGCAAAAGAAAGAAAAGGCGCAGAAAACGAGGTGGGGTATTCGGAATGTTTATGGGAACAGCTGTACCTCTCTGTGTCGTTCGTTGGAGAATTGTTGACCGTACACACCTATTTACGTGCATACTTTTGTAAGCAGAGATTTGTTTTCGAATAAAAACTTTTCAGATATAATAATAATATATATATATATATATATATATATATATATATATATACACACATATATATATATATATATCATTAATAAATCATTAAATTAATTAATTATAAATCAAAGTTTCTAGTTCCATTAAAGTGAATTTAATGTTTCTCATTTTTTAATCAATCTGCAAAGTATAAAAATTCATTAAATTTTAATAATAATACTTCGTCTATTTTATTTTTTAAAAGAAATATTAAGGGTAAATTGTTATTATCTATTATTTTTTATCAACGATTTGTTAACAAAGATAAATTACAAAAATAAAGATGAACGATAAAAGACAGGCAAAATAAAAGAATATCCGATTCGAAGACGATATAATGCAGGGAGTATTATAACGAAGATGAAACACACTTATCTTCAAACGAAAAAACGACGTTGAAGCATCTGGGATTTCGACAGAGGCTGCGCTAGGGTCAGAGCAAAAACTGTTTATATATCACATATGCGTGGGAGCGAGATCCCTCGTGTAGATCATTTTTCATCTACGCGGTGTTCTTTTAACGTGAATTATCATATCGCTTTAACCCTAAATATCGTTTTGTCAAAGTTGAACACGATAGACGAGTCGATAAAAAGAAAATTAAAATAATGCTTACACGTCAATTTATATGATGAATTAATTTAGAATCTAAAAAATACCGTAATTTTTAACAATATAATTCAATGAACTCTAGGGAGAAATATGAATCATTTGAAAAGTTCGCGGCTTTCCTTTTTCTTTTCTTTAAAATGTATTTCACTTTAAGAATTAAATTTATATATTACAAAAAAACCGTGAAGTTTTCAAATGACACATTTATATTATCTATTACATAGTCTACCTAATACTCAATCGTTACGGTTTTAGTTTTAAGATATTCGTTGAGTGCTTCCTGCCCAAGATCCTTTCCAAATCCTGACATTTTGAAACCACCAAAGGGTGCTGCCACGTCTGTTTTATTATATGTATTTATGAATACAGTACCAGCTTCGATCTTTTCTGCAAATCTCAAGGCTCTAGCAATATCTTTAGTAAGTACTCCAGATGCTAAACCATATTCGGTATTGTTCGCCCTTCTTATAATATCATCCATATTCTTAGAATTAAATTTTGAGATCACCATGACTGGACCAAAAGATTCTTCCTTGGCTATGTACATATGATCTTCAACATTGGTAAAAACCGTCGGTTCGAAATACCATCCCGGACGATCTATACGTTTACCACCATAAACCAATTTAGCACCTTCTTCGATCCCATATTTGACATATTTCAAAAGTTTATCAAGATGATTTTTATGATTTTGTGGCCCGTGAGCCGTACTTCGATCCAAAGGATTACCTACGGAAATTTTTTTCGTTTCTTCGATTATTTTTTTGACAAACTCATCATGAATAGTTTCTTCGACGAAAATACGGCCTGTATAATAAATAAAAAGAAATAAATTAGGTGACAATGTGATTACAAAGAATATAATTCGTACTTCGTCATACGTACCAGCGGCAATACAATTTTCACCCTTGTTAAAAAATACACTACTCATTCCTATCTTCACAGCCTGTTGAAGATCAGCATCCTCGAAGATAACTAAAGGACTTTTACCACCTAGTTCTAATGAGACCTTCTTCAAATTACTTTCGGCACATGATCTCATAATCGTCTTGCCAATTTCCGTGGAACCAGTGAAACCAAGCTTTCTGATAAGTGGATGATTGACTACTGCGTTACCAGTCACAGTGCCATTACCTGGAACGATGTTTATGACACCAGGAGGAATACCAGCTAGTGCGCTGAGTTCGGCGAATTTCAACGCTGTCAACGGTGAAGCTTGAGCTGGTTTCATCACGACCGTATTACCAGCTGCCAAACAAGCTGCCATTTTCCACGAAAGCATCATTAAAGGATAGTTCCATGGCGTTACCAGTCCACATACACCTATCGGTTCCTTTCGCGTAAACGTTAGATTTCTATTTGGTCTGGCATGCGATATAGGAATAGTCGAGCCTTGTATCTTATCACACCAACCAGCAAAATATCTCCAAGTTTCAATGGACATGCCTATATGTGTCTTCAAGGCTAAAGTGTATACTGCACCAGAATCTAATGTTTCAATGGTTGCCAATTCTTCTTTATGTTCTTCCATCAAATCAGCTAGTCTAAAGAAAATTATATTCTATTGAGAACTTTCTTATAGCAATATTTAACAATAATTTAGATAACTCAATGAACACTCACTTAAATAATAATGCTCCACGTTCCCTAGCACTGATCTTACTCCATTCACCTTCCTCAAAAGCTTGCTTTGCAGCTTTCACAGCACGATCAATATCTTCTATCGATGCACTCTCTACGCTACAAATAATGCTCTCGTCGTGTGGATTAATCGTATCGATCGGTTTATCATGTCCATTAACAAATTCTCCATTTATGAAGAGCTGCCTTGGGAATTTCAAATCTATGTTGTTAGCTCGTATTTCTACAGCATCATATTTGATGTCTTTGGCTGCCGCATTACCACGTGCGGCCAAAATAACAATTCCTACGAATTGCGTGAAAATAGGGGCCATAAAGACGTCGATATTTTGCAAAACTACCCCTAAACTCTCTTTGATCTCTTCGACTAATCTAACGACGTCCATACTTCCAGCACCTATACACAAACGAATTATCAATGTATTGGCTATTATTACATTTACTACTTCTATCAGTTTCCAGTAAGACAATAAACAATGTGCAAGCTCATAAGATATTTACAAAGTTTTCAATAATTTAGAAATATGTCGTCCTAAAGAAAGAAAAAAAAACAACGATATCTTACCTGAGGCGAAAAAATCTGTATCATCTTTAATGTCTATTTTAAGTATGTCTTGCCAAATTCGCTGTATGACATCTTTACTCTTCAATTCTTCATTGGTCAATTCCACCGTATCGTTTTCTTGGCTTTTACCATATTTACTAGCGTGAACGGTCCTAGAACCAATCTTGATCCTTTCGATGTTAACAAAATTACCATCGACTGTTTTGATCAAAAGACCACCATCATGAATACTTCCCGTTCGATCATCAACGTCGACTTCACTTTCAACTTTCGGTAAAGTTCCATTCCAGAGGGTCGAACCGTACAAACGTACTTCTTCATTGTTAATAAGAGTCCAAGCACCTGGTGTACTATCAAGGCCACGAATGAAATTGTGAATTCCTTTCGCGGGTTTTGACCAATCGATCTTTTGAAGTTCTTTTTTATTTAACAGGGGATCGTAGGTCGCACCTTCTGTTGGTTGTGGTATCACAGGGGCAGTGCCTTTCGCTACTAGATCTACAGCCTCGACCATAGCTTTGATACCTTCAGGATACAAATAATTATTATACAAAGTATCCAACGTATCGTTTGATTCAACTTTGCACGATTTTTGAAGCAATATCGGTCCTGTGTCCAGACCATCGTCCGCCCAGAACACTGAAAATCCTGCTCTCTCGTCACCTTCGATCAGGGTCCTATTAAAAATATTGAAATTATATAAACATTACAAGAAAAAAATGAATAAATTATTACAATTACAAAAATTATTACAATTACAAATTACAAAAAAAAAATGAAATAACGTTCTATTACGAGCTCTTGACGTTCTATTACGAGCTTTTGGATGGTGAGCCATTGAACGCAATCGTCTGGTAAATTTATGTCTCTAATATTATCTACACATAAACTACACATAAACGCGAGAAAGTAACAAAGAGAAAGAAACGATCTCGACGCAATCTGAACCAAACCGGTTCCGCTATGCAAGTGCCTTTCTTTTAAGATTTCAATTCTCTACTTTAACACGATGTTTTAGTCTCGATCTATACATGAAAAATTTCTTAAACGAAAATCTTTAAAAAAATATATAGATTTGGTGTCTTTTGTAAGAAAATAAATTATACGGTATTGTAATAAGGAAAAGATGTCACAAACTCATTTCGCATAATTTTAAAGTATCACGATTCATCTCATAGATTAACGGATCTTAGTTAAATACTTCTCTTTACATAATTATATATATCTTATTGAAAAATATCTTGTGTAAATTATATGAAAAGAATTTTAATCTTACCAACTGATAGAACTCGCTCCTCGGTGTCTAGGTAATAATGATGGATGATAACATATGCTACGATGACGAGGATGATTGATGACTTCCATTGGTATGAACTGACTGCAGAAAGGAAGTACGTTTAGGTCAACATCGATACTCTTATATATCTTGAGTACTTCGGGTAGAGTTACACCTTTATTTCTCCAGGATTTTATTTTAAAAACAGGTGTGTTATCAGCCTTGGCAGCAATTGCTACAATTATAAAAAAAAAAAGGGAAAAAAATATAAAAGGTTTTCTTCAAGAAATATATTAATACTTTATAAATTTGTTATAAAATTTATAATATTTTCTGCTTTTAAATCCATTGTAGAATATAAAGTTAAGAGTAAAAAATGATTAGAACTAATCTTATATACCTAATGGATCCTCTCGATTTCCTTTATCAGGTATCGTAAAGATTCCGGTAATTTGATGACCATTTTGTCTTAATAATTTGTAAACTTCGGCTGCGAACGAGCTCTGACCGATAATCGCTACCTTCAGTTCTGGCATTGTCGCCTATATTTACAAATAATATATCTTGAAATTATAATGGAATTTCTTTGTTCGAGATATCTTTTAGTGAAATGTTTATAATAAATGTTGTTATCAATACGTGATCCTTACTTACAGATTATTATATGCGACGATAAGATTACAATGTTTATGTTTTTCGACGGAAAAGTTAAAAGCAATGGATGTGGGATTCAAATTACATGCTCTTTTATTACATATTGTTATCTCAAATATCAAATAGAATTTGAGTAGGGGTTACTCACTAAATACCTGATTCTTTTGTATGAGTCAACTAAGATAAAGATATCGATTAAATGATACAATTGTTTAAATCATATGCGAACAATTTTTTGTTAGTATGTAACGTGAATAGAACGAAGCGTGCAAATTTTTTTCCTTTCCCTTTCTTTTTTGTTTCTTAAACCTTAAACCAAAATACGTACCTATTTATTTACAGCGTGGTATAATATTGAGAGATCTTTGATAGTACTTTTATGCAAGCTGCAAAAATTAACGGTACGTTTCTTTTTAAATAGTTAAGAAAGAAAGCGAGTTATATTATTATTCACGATAGTATTATATATTATATACATTTTTTTAATTAAGTATATATCTACATATGTGTTTAATGTCTATATCAAGATTAGTTTACTTATATATATCTCACCTTTATTCGCATTAGTTATTAATCGCATGTATATAAGTTAAATGAACCTAAATATCATTCGTTTCTACTATACTCAAAAACGAATAATACATATTTTCTCCGTCTTTCGGAAATACATAATAAATAAATAAAAAATTATTATAAAAACTCTCTACAACGAAATTGTTGGACTATTTAAATAAAAGAACTTTCAACGGGTTGAAAAAAAAAAAGAAAAAAAGATTTAAAGATCGACTTACGATATTTACGAATGTGCGCCAAAAGCGAAGATTTGCGAAGGTTAACATTGGAATAATCTTTAATAAATGATTGATTTTTATTTTATTATAAATGATAGCTCAAATCGCAAATGCACCGTTAAAACTCGTTTTACACGCGTACTCACTTGAACATCGACCTCCTATCCGTTGCAACGTTAAACTGATTCGAAGGGAAAAACGAACAAGGTTTATATAACCCGTCGATATCGCTCTTCGCGAGGGTCAAGAACTCCATGTCATTTTTTTCTTGATTTCTTTTAGTGTTTAAAAGACTTTTCACATAGTACACGTTATCGAGAAAGACACTTTTAGCTTGTCATTTCTACAAATTAAAAAAGCTATAGATGATGTATTGGCGACTATAACGGAAGATTACATGTTGATTGTAACGCATTGATATACATATTTTATATGAATGTATTTATTTATATTAATCTCATTTTTGATAATCGTTGATAAATTTTATCATTAAATGATATGAAAAATGAAAGAAAAATATGCGTAAAAAGAAAAATAAAAGAATTTATGTATCATACTATACATATGTCGTACGTGTAATAAAAAAAATTAAAGTTTTTATTTCATTAATCTTCAAATTGATTAATGATCGTAGATTTAGATAAAGATACGTTTTGAGATAGATTTTATTTTATCACGACAGATTTTATTTTATTAATCTTCGAATTTATCAATGATCGTAGATTTAGATAAAAATACGTTTCGAGATAAATTCATTATGTTTTTATTTAATGAAAAGTCACTTGATGTTTTTAAAAATTCTACGAAAAGAAAATTGATGTGTCTTTTAATATATATAATCATTTAAGCAGTACATTAACTTATCTATGCTTTCTTTTCCTTTTTCAAGAGTATATCTTCATGAAACTTTTATAATTATTAGTTCAACAAAATCTAGAATAATCCAGTTTATTAAAAAGATTTCCTAGTATCTATTGGTCATAGATCAACGATAAGCTGTTTACAAAATGCATGTTCAACGAATTAAGGTCACAGATTTGTAAAATTTCGTACGATTTAATTATTGATATGTCTTGTCAAAGAATTTGATATTTCCCCGTTACTTTTTTTCAAATTATTCATAATGTATTTTATAAATAAATAGGGACTACTGAAGACATTTATGTTTATTTTTTCCTGTAATCTATTAAAATATAAGAAGTGTAATTTTGTTTATATTTAAAAGTTTTAGCGTGTATATATATTCAAGATATTCTATTTATGTATAGTAAAATCTGTAAAAAATAATAAACAATTAACTTTGAGCAATAATAAACATATATATATATATATTTATATATATATATATATATATATATATATATATATATATATATATATTTGTGTGCATTATTTTTATTTGTTATATCCATATTTATGTCAATATATTGCAATAATGCTTTAAATATATTTATAATTACTATATGTACAATGTAAAATACTATATAGTATTGTAGACGTATAAAAAAAATGGGTCTCTGATTGAACCAGGATTCTAAGTATCCCGAATCTTAGCATTTTGCGTATGGTATACTAATCACTAAGCCACCCAAGAATTCAAAGTTTTGATTAGATAATTTATTAAAATGATCTTCTATATAGATGGACATTTTTAATGTAATACAAAATAATTTTTTTTTTTAATGTTTAATTTAATACAATAGTTCTAATAAAAATCTTTTTCAGTTTTAATTTTTAAAAAACCTATAGTACCTTAAGAGATATTACTATTACTTAATTCTTTTATTATAATCCTTTCATTAACATATAATATCTTTGCACTAAAAAGTTTATAATCATTAAAGAATATTTAATATCTCGGTACTTTAAATTCCGAGCCTCCTTCTAAAGTAGCAGCCGGTTTTCTTTTATTCATTATATTTTGAATTTTCTGCCATTCGCGATCCAGTTCTGCTTTTTCATTTTTCTCTTTATTATATTTCCTAGTTCTTCTACCATCTGCCATTTTCACACCATACTGAAAAGCTGCTTTTGGTAGTGCTTCTTTATTATTCATATATTCGCTATATTCTTCTGGTGTATCAAAATCCCATCTACCAATAGGACCTTTTTTATTGCCTAAATCCATTTTGGTATAATCTACTTCATCGTCGGAATCATCTATAGCATCCTGCATTTCATCCAAACCTGGATAGCATTCTGCATAACCTTCAGGTTCAGCAGCCAATTTATTAAGAAGTGCTCCCTTTTTAGGTGCATTAGTTTCGACAATTTGAGGTAAAGTACTTGGTAATTGTGGAGTATTTGCTTTATCATCTGTGTCTAAATTATTCTCTGGCTTATCAAAGTATGAACCTTTCTTTTTGTCACGATGCTGCATATTTTCCTTCCTTCCAATAGTGGGAACATAATCACCAATATCCCCATATATACTCTCATCCTGAGGTCTTGGTGGAAGATCCATATCATTTGTATCATCCGCTCTGGAGCGACCATCCTTATTTTTTTTACCTTTCTTTCCATGTCGATTACCTTGTCTTAGGTATGATAAAATTTGTGCTAATTTATTTATTACTATATCATTGGTTGTCAATGTTGGCGTATTCTCCACAGTAGGAACATCTGCTTTACTTCTAATTAATGTTGTTGGAATATCTACATCAGCATTTTCATCATCCAATTCTATAACATATGCCATTCGTCCTGGAGTAAAAAGTTCATTCCTTTCTATTTGTTTAGACTTCATGGTTAAAATAGTTTTATAAATATTGCGACCAATTTTAGTTTTAAATTGCATTTCATCTTCCTTTTTTTCTGGTTCTTTCTTTTCCTTTATTTTTTCTTTTGGTTTCACTAACTTTTCCATTTCTTGCTCTTGTTCATGTTCTTTAGCTTCTATCTCACTACGAACCTATTAAAAAATAAATTCTTCATTTCATAATGAAAATATAATCATACATTTAAGTTTAACTCTTTGCAAATCTAAGGTAGGCTATGCCCAATAGGCTTAACATGCAATGTGAAAAATAAAATAGGCAGAAATAAATGATTGTATTTAAAATAAGAGTAAAAAAGTTTTATTACAATAAAAAAAAAAATTATAGATACAATAGGATAATCTTTAATTACATGTATCATGTTATTTGCTTCAAAATAATTCTGACTAGTAGAACAACCAATGCTCAGGACACTATGATCATAAAGAGTTATTTCATATTTTATTATTATTACCTTTTGTAAAAGGGCATAATCTAACCCTTTTACTAAATGAGTATGTTCCATGTCACCTCCTAAGAATTTAGATTGTTGAATCATTTGTCTTCTACGTTCTGCTGCATCCATGCCTGATTTTAAATCAGGAGCAACAGCACGATATGCGCTAGCACTATTCATAGGATCTTCTGCTTGATAGTCTTGATTAGTTCCATCTCTGCGCTCTCTTGCTCTATCTCTATATTTTTCAGCTAACTCTGCCATTTTATCTTCCTCTTGTTTCTTTAATTTAGCATAAAAACTCTTTTTCTTTCTACGTAACTCTGCTCTACTACCTCCGGTAACAAGAGGTGTTTGAGCAGTTTTAGCACTAGCATCTCGAGCTGTGCCTGGAACTGAAGCTGGTGTAGCTGAAGGAGCAGCTGCTCTTGGTGTCATCAATAATTTTCGAAAATCATCGTTCGTTAAACGAACTGACATACTCATATCTTCCTCCGTTGTATCCGGCATTTTTATTTATTGTATTTATTCTAACCTACAAAGTTGAAGTTTTATTAACATAGATATGTAAAATTCATACTCTTAAATAAATAATAAGATCACACAGATCTTGTAATATAATTTATTAATGTTATTACTTTATATTATATAATATTACCTTTGGTTATCAATAAAACAGAAGTATTAATTTAAACTTTGTATTAATACAAATTTTATTTGATATAATAACAGGTAAGCACTTTTCGGTCCTTTATGTGATATGACGCTTACGTAAAAATTATAACACTATTCTAATTTTTAGCTTTAAAGCTAAAATTTAAGTAAATAGCAAGAACATCTAAATATTATCGATTTAACATGTATTATCTATTTTACATTAAAAAGAAAAGGTGCACATTGAGTTTTTTATTTTGGAGTAAATTTATTTGTATATATGTCGTAATCCAAGCTTGGCATCTTGATGTCACAAAAACCCCCATCAGATGTTTTAATCTTTTTCCATTCAAACGGAAATCAGTCTAGTAAGAATATAGTGATAAGTGAAAGAAGTACATTGTGCATAATTCAAACCACAAAGATTTTTTTATCGTAATTATTATGATTATTATTGTTCTTTAATTTATAATAAATTTTATGTAAAGACAAAAAGCAAATAACTTCATAAGTCCACGCAAAACAACCACCAATCAAAAAGCTACAGCAATTGCGCAAGGTAACCCGTCATTGGATAAAATAATAGAATCTCCAATGAGAAGAAAAGTTAAATCGACTTTCTTGTATATATAATATAGATATTAAATTCTTTTGTTCTTATAATATAAAAATTGCTAACTCAGAAAGAGGAAAAAAAAAATTAATTGTCTGCTGTTGTATGAACTGCCGTAGGTTTCTTCTCGATATTGCTATTTGGCGGTAAAAAATAATTATTCAAATGAACGAAAATTAATTTCTCTGAATTTGATGTATCTTAATATTTAATTATTCAAAATATTTATTTGTCATTTATAATTATTTATATACTTATTATTTATATATCAACAAAAATTGTTAGTATCACTAACGCAATATGTTTGCTGTATGCAAGATACACTATGTAATTTAGGCTCTCCGAATTCAGGATTACTAACATAAAATGGAAACAAAGGGATGCCATTGCATGCTGCTCCAAATTGACCATCCTTATTTAATGCAATAACTCCACCAGTAAAGTGAGGATAATGTTCAGCAATTCTACGAATAGCTGTTTTAGCTGCGTCTACGGGCATGGCACCACGACGCATTTCTTCTACTGCAAGAAAACTAAAAAAATAAAAAAAAAAAAAATAAAAAGACATAACATTTTAATTATTGTATCACTGTATTTTCTTAATAATTTAATATTTCATTCATAATACCTAGGCAAGAACCGCATCATAATATCTCCATCACCAGTACCAGCAGCTGCACCAACCTGTTGATCGGCATATGCACCTGCACCTGGTATAGGAGAGTCCCCAATACGACCCGGAATTTTATGTCTTGCGCCATTGGTGGAAGTTCCAGCAGCTATATGCCCATTTTTATCTATTGCTATGACTCCTATTGTATCATGATTTTCTTCATTTGTATATGATACTTTTTCATTCTCTTTTTCCATAAATGTATCCATAATATTATTTTGTTTGTAAGGGCCACAAGTGGTTTTTGGATTAGGTACAACATTCTAGAAAAAATAATACTAATGACTTAAAAATTAAACTTTGTTATAAAATATTATGATTTATGGAAGATGTATGTTCAAAATCTGTGATCAGAATTATGCATAAGTAAAAGAAACCTTCCAAAAATTGGGTTGGCATTGATTGTCTTTCCATTTTTTCCACATATCATGGGATTCATTAGTTCCTAAAGATTCTGACTTAAATCCCATTTGTATAGCAAAATTTGTAGCAAGACTTCCACCAAGCAAAGAATGGTCTGTATGCTCTAACACTTTACGAGCAACGGATATAGCACTTTTAATATTTCTTAACCCTCCAACACCACCCACATCCATTTTGAGACTGTTATAGTTTATATCAAGTGAGTAAAAATATAAATACAAAATTTTATATTAACAAATAAAGAAATATATATTAATAATTGTACCCATCCATGATCATAGCGTCCAATGTTGTTTCTCCTGATTCATCTGGACTACCACCGAATCCTACGGTTTTACGACATTGCATTTCCTCACATAAAGAACAACTAGCTTCAATTGCATCTAAAGCACTTTTCCCTTCATTATTTAAAACATCCCATGCTTAAAAAAATAACTTGGTCAATTTATAAGTTATATACATAAATCTTATATTCTTATAATGAAATTATTCATAGATATACCTTTCTCTGTAGCATCTTTATAATCCCAAGTTATAACTACTAAAGGAATGTTTTTATTGGTATCTGTTAATATGCATGAAAATAATGAAAATATTGTAAAAATAAAAGTTGCAATATGCTTTGTAGAATACATCTTCAAATTGTTAAACACAAACTAAATTTAATCACTGTGCAGTCATCTTTTATAGTACTTAATCTTTGACCACTGAAAAAATAAAGATATTAAAAATCTAAATATAATAGCGATATTATGTTAAAATATTAGTACTGACCAATAAATGATAACTTGTAGCTGTCAATGACCTGTAATCAGTAGTAATACTAATAAATAACTGTAAGATTATCTTTGGAGTTACACGTACATGTGTGTAGTAATATTATTACTATACTACGTTTATATATAATTTTATACCAAAAACTGTATATTTAATAATAAATAAATAGGAATTTATATAAAAAATCTCTACCATTTTCTATATATTATATAATTATACTTTAATCATATATGTATATTTATCTCAATAATTTTAATTATCAATATCAATGAATTTTATCATTAAATAAATGTTTAAAAAATTACGATAACAATAAAATAAATGTAACAATATAAATAAAATTAAAAAATACGCGCGTTTTTCAAACTGCCTTATTATATGTTGATTGACAATAAATATTTCATAAAAATACACGAGTTAGTATATATAATTCTTACAAATGGTTTCAATATTTTCTTTTAATTGATAATTTTTTTATTAGGTTTTTTCAAAAGATTTGAAGATCATCGTCGATAATTTTACAATCGATATTGAACAAATAGGTCAAAAATCTCGATAATTCTCGGATACTTTGTGTCCATTTAGCAGAAGCTGTGATGATAATTTATAAAGATATGTGTCTAATTCGTGAAGTTGAAATTAATTAACAAGAGATAGACTTATGTATTGTCATTATTATCGACTATAATTAAAAAATACATTAATTCAAAGTCATTAGTAATCGAATGTTTTTTTTCGAAAACTTAACCTAAAATTTGTATTAGTGTTATTTCATACGTATTACTCCATCGTTACAATGTCTTTTAAAAAGGATTTAAAGTTACTTTTACGTCCATATTATTTAATAAATATTATTCTTAGTATTTCTTATATCGTTGCTAAAAGACTTCCTTTAATTTGTCATTATATCTTCGCACAATCAGAGTGTGAACTTGATGGGGTATGTTATAGAGAAATATATATTTTCTGTTAATTATAAAGAAATTAAAATTAAAATAATTTTTTATTTTACATTTTCAGAAAGAAACAGAAATCTTATTTTTCCTCATGATAGTAATAATGATCAGGACAAGAAAAACTGGAAGCGTAACTATGATAAATTATTTGTCGTCCAGTTTTGTTTACACAAAGGTAGCCAATTTGGTCTTGTGGTTTTATGCTGATATACGGATGGGAATTTTGTTTGCAATTATTTTTATTCGTAAGCATTTGAGAAAAAATACATGAAATTTTTCTTTTTTTTATAAAATTAAAAAATATATGATAAATATCATTAGACGTATTTGCATTTATAGTATGTGGTTTAATACTGCCTGAACCTACATATCAAGGACCAGAAAATGTTATTTATTTGCGTGGTGCAAATGGATTAGAAGAAGAGTTAACACGCGATACTAAAATAGTTTGGGTTGTAGCATTTTATACTGCGTGGAATCCCTCTTGTGTTAACTTTGCCCCAATTTTCTCTGAACTCTCTGCAGAGTGAGTATACCTTGAATATAAAAAAGTTTTTGTATATTGATATATTAATAACAAGAATATATGATACAGGTATGGTCTGGACAATTTAAAATTTGGTAAGGTGGATATAGGAAGATATCCTGATGCAGGTGCTAAATATCACATTAGTGATGCTAGTACCAGCAAACAATTACCTACCGTGATACTGTTTAAAGATGGAAAGGAAATAGAAAGAAGACCACATGCTGATCATAAAGGCAAACTCGTTAAATTCCTTTTTTCTATGGTATATATTAATTTAAATAATTTTTAATTTTTATCTATAAAAGTATAGTAATATAATACATATTCCTATATGATTGTAATTTTTTCATCTTTTTATAATCAGAATATTATTTTTACAGGATAATGTAAAAGCGGCATTTGATCTCAACAATGTCTATAGAGAATGTAAGAAGAGTCATACTAAAAGAAAAGAAAAAAAAGCAATAAAAGCTGAGTAATACTATTTAAATATTTAATAGTGTAAGAAAATAGTGAACTTTATTGGAAATGGTTTCTACTATGTAGAAAATCATTCAATATAGTCTTTATAAACCAAAGCTTAATTCAAAACAAACTTTAAAGCTCTGTAAATATTTCCATTATATCCATTATTGTTTTAAAAAGTTTTTATAACAGTCAAATTTGCTGTTACATTTTTATTGTTAATCTGTTGCATATAAATTTTCTTTAAATGCATTTATCAATAATCAATTGCTTGTTATGAACGTATTAAAATACATAATGCACACATAATTTATCTGTACAAAATTTTTTAGTATTCATATAATTTTCATGAAAATTTATTTATAATATTAAGTTACCAAATGTATAATGCCAATTAAAAAATTATCAGCATCTAATTATATTATTTCGTTATTAACATATTCGTACATTACAAATTTACAAGTTTACAAATGAACAATATAAATTATTATATTGGTGGCCATAATGAAACTATTTCCGAATGTGTCGATTCAGGTAACCACTTTTGATAAGCAGATAAAAGAACTAGAACAAAATAAAATTAATAGATAAACATTAAATTAAAAATTAGTATTGTGTTAAAATATATATACTTACAGATTTTATCTTTATCCCAAACTTCTATTAATTTACATTTTGACATAACTCCTTCTGACAATAACGTTTTTGTTATTGCTTCTGTACGTGGTAATAATCTAAAAGACAGTTTTTGTTTACTAATTTATGACATTAACTAATGAATTGCAACATTTAAGGTAATATGCAAAAACATACTTAGCCCACGATTTGTTTACACTGCCTGGTGTTGATAACAAAATAGGTACAAATCTTTTTAATTTTGGACACACTTCACCTTCTAAAAAGAACCGTGCAAACCATTTTACTCCTTCTACGTTCATTGGATATTCTATTTCTATCATTGGTAATTGCCACCCAGCTCGACCAAATGTGCCTGTTATATGACACAAAACTTTTCCAGAATGAGGATCATATCTAGATTAAAATCGTATTTTATTGAATGAATCAATGACTTATTAAAAAATTCATATAAGATTTTACTGAAAAGTATAAATATTACAAGTTACATTCTATGAGAATATAATACTGACCTTGGAGAAGGTTCAATCAGAGGCTCGCTTAATGTACATAAGGTTGGAGCGAACTTCGGAAGCCATTCTGGTTCTATTGCGGTTACACCACGCATATATAATTTATTAGTTTCATATATCTCTTGATAAACAACCCATTCTGGACTTGTCTTCCGAAGAACACACGACGAATGCATAAATACAGGATCTTCCATTTCTACAGTTCTGAAAATGTACTATATTAGTAAAGTA
The DNA here is from genome assembly GCF_910589235.1 of Vespa crabro. NCBI lineage: Eukaryota > Metazoa > Arthropoda > Insecta > Hymenoptera > Vespidae > Vespa > Vespa crabro. Next base: position 18,193,239 of record NC_060956.1, on the reverse strand, counting down.
AAATAAAAAAAATTTTTATATACTTACTTATAAGCATGTTTCCATTTCGTTTTATCTTGATCTTCAACCTCATCTGAAAGTACTTTCCGCGCGACTTGATCTGCCATACCAGCAAGAAGTATTTGACGCAACAATTTTGTTTGTATATCCGTAGGAGGAGACATGCTGTATCAAACAAAAAGAAATGCAGAAAATACTTGCTTTGTTACATTTGATTCTTAAATAGTACTTACTTTGGATCGATAATAAGATTTATGTTCGGCACATTTAAGTTTATCTCGTTAGTCAGTTGCTGTCTGAGTTTTTTAATTTCTACAACTGCTTTATGACGCAAACCATTTTCTTCACAAAACGGTATAAGCTTTCCTTTAAACCCTGCATATTCAGCAGCTCCAATAGCTTTTATCAAAACCATTGGATCACCTTTATAGTTAAATAACATATATTAAATTAAAACAAATACATTAAGGAACAAACATTGTAATTATATTATGAATATAAAATTATTTTATAATATACATACCAAGAAGTAAACTATTCCCAATTCCAGCCCAAATACGCCGCGTTTGCAACCATTTATTTTTTAATTTACCTTCCATATTAAGAACTTCTATTAATACTTCTTGAACAGAAAGAGCTGCAACCATACAAATTGTATATTGCAATAGATTATGTTGATACGACAATGCTAACATTTTGCCGTATCGAGGAGCAACTGGGAATGCAGCGATGCTCCGTCCAAGTGGAGTCACTTTTGCGTTAAATGCATCTAAAATATGGTGATAATAGTTAATGAAAATGAACACAACAACTAAATAATCTGAAATCATGATTTGTTTTACCTTCTTTGTAAAGAGAAGACTGTTCTAGTGCACCTAGAGTTAAAAGACGTGTTTCGGCTATTCTCAGTTGTAAAGGATCTGGCGCAGTTGGGAATGGAAAATTAACAACTTTATTAATATTCATAACTTTCATTTGTAAAACTAAATCATCAATTGGTTTTCTTTGAATCTCAGACATACTAAATTGTGCAAATTGATCATTGAAAACTGCAGAAGAATACAATCTAAAAACAAAAAGAAATTAATAAAAATAGTATACTCATGTAGTTTTTAAGTGTTATATATTGTTAATAAACTATAATACATATTATTGTGTTACCTATAACAATGACCAGCTGCCGTTCTGCCAGATCTACCTGCTCGTTGATTTGCAGCAGCCTTGCTTATATAACAAATATGATATGTACTCACACCAGTAACTTTATCATACATTCTCATTTTGCATCGGCCGCAATCGATGACATATTTGATATTTGGTATTGTTAAAGAAGTTTCTGCTACGTTCGTTGATACTACACATAAACGACAATTTTCTGGAGGTTGTTCAAAGACCTGTAAAAAATATTGCTCATTTATTTCATTATTAAAGTAATATTGTATAATTATTAAAAGTTTTTAAATACCCTTGCTTGTTTATAACTAGGTAGTAGAGAATAAAGTGGTAGAACCCATAGTGGTTGTGTATTTGATAATCCTTTTAAAAGGAAAGCATCTTCATCTTCGCTCTCATCTTCATCTAAATTGCCTTCCTCATCTCCACCTCCAATATCAACAAAATCTTCATGCGTATCATCCGTAGGCATTATCGAATAACTTTAAAATTATTTCAAAAAATATTTATAGCTCTTTATATACTCCATTACAAATTATTTTAAAGTTATATATATAAATATAAATAAAAATTTGTATGTATACATACTTATCTAGATCAATACGTGGTAAATTAAAAAATTGTTTTTTATGTTGTTGTTTATTTCGTTTAATTGCTTTTTTGTCATCGAAATCATCATCAGAATTTTCTTCATCATGATCACTTGTATTTGTTTTTTTGCTTTCTTCAATTTTTGTTTCTAATGAATTAGTTTTATCTTTTTTAAATGGAAATGCTTTACGTAACTTACGTACAACTGAATTTACTTCTTGTTGACCTACATTTGTTAAATAGTATAATATTATGAAAATATTTACTATATATAAAAAATATAACGATATTTGATATAAAATATAAAAAAAATACCTGTTAAAAATATAAGAATGCCTCCTTCTGGTAAACGTGTATGAATTTTTATTGCTTTTCTTAAAGCATCACTGACATAATCCTCACTAGTTCTTCTATTAAAATGTATTGTTACAGGAAATTGTCTTGACTCTACTGTAATTACTGGCGGTTTCACTTTAAACAATTTAGAATTTTTAACAAATTCTTCAATGCATAATGTTGCTGACATAATTATAAGCTTAAGTGGATTTTTCCTTTTGTGACGCAGTGGTACAATACGGGACAATAATCCTATTAAAATATCAGTATAAACACTTCTTTCGTGTGCTTCATCCAAAATTATCACAGAATACTTTGTCAATAGAAAATCCTAGAAAAAAATTTATATATTTCTTACAATTTTTATCTATTATAACATATTGATATAAGTGTCATTACATACACTTTGTATTTCCTTTAATAAAACTCCATCTGTCATAAATTTGATTTTTGTTTCTGGTGTAACATTTCCTTCAAAACGTATAAGATAAGAAACTTCCTTTTCAGTAAGATTCATTTCTTCTGCTACTCGTTTACTCATAGACATTGCTGCTACTCTTCTAGGTTCTGTTACACCAATTAATTTATTTCTTGCATAACCTGCTTCATATAAAAATTGGGGTACTTGTGTTGTTTTACCTATAATCAATTGTTTAAAATAATATTTTCATATAATAATTATTTTTTTAACTGTAATATTTTAATAACAATGTTATGCACATACCACTTCCTGTTTCTCCAGTAATGATCACTACTGAATTTTCATTAATAGTTTCTACAATAACTTGTTCATCCGCTACAACTGGTAATTTTAATCTGGCTGCTTGAATTTCTGCTTTTCTATTCAATGCAACATAAACTGCTGGTGTTTTAGTAGTATTACTTGTAGCTATAGTATTTTGGGATACTTTTACTTTTGATTGCACATCTGGTAAAATCTTTTCATGTTCATTTTCAACAGATTTGATTTCTTCTAAATTAATATTTTCTATTTGTGTTTTGTTCCTTTCCATTTCTTCTTTTATACAATTTTTTTCATTCATATTATCAATTTCACTTTTCTGTTGTTTATCTTCCAGATCATTTTCATTCTCACATTCACCACTACTACATTCAGATTCATTCTCACTAGAATCCTAATAAAAGTTATACTTTAATACACCTATTCATATCTGTATCTAGAATTTACATCTATAACTTACTTCAAATCCAACCGTACTTAAATCTGATTTAGAAAACTCCTGTTTCTCATTATTAAGTATAGACAGTCTTTTTCTTTTTCCACCTTTAATCGCATTTAAACCAGATTCTGTATTACTTATTTCACATTCATCAATTGGATTAATTAAAGTTTCTGTAGTAGATACATTTAAATCTCTAAAGTGACGTTTCAATCCTTTTGTTTGTACTGCAGTCAAAGAAACATATTTCTTTAATTCTTCCTGTGGAGCTTGTACTTTAGCTAATTCCTCTAATAATGTTGATCGCTGTTCAAAATATACAAATACTATAGATTTTATATAAACATTATATAGAATTTGTATTTAATAATAAGATTTTATATTTTATAGTTTACAACTTACTTGTAATTTTTTTTGTTTCTTTTCTACTATTTTTTCTAATTGCTTTCTACGCTTTTTAGATAATATACGTGTTACTGATATCTTTTTTTCTTTATTTTTAGTATTTCTTTTTTTATTTGGTAGTACCAGAGCATTACAAATATCGTAATTATCTTTTCTATATTCGATATCTAAAGGTATCTGTAAAAAAGATTGGAAACATTTGTAATAAAAAAAAACAAGAAGTAATACAAAATTATTTTCAAAATAAAAATACCTTTTTCGTTTCATTATTATCTATTTCCATGTCAGAAGTATTCCTTGCTTTCCAATTGTATCTTTTCTTTCCCATTTTTTTAATTAAATTCTATTGTATTTAGCAACTTATAATAATTATTACAGAAATAATTGAATAATTATTTCACACACAGAATAATATAAAAATAATTCAAAAATGGAATCTTTCATCATCCACACAAAGTTATATTGCAAGGTGTGTAATACCATGTGCTTTCCTACCATTATTTACAATATTGAAAAATATAGGTTATGTTCGCATCATTTCTATAATTTTTATTTCTACTAATTCCGCTCTCTATTTTAAATCAATTAAATAGTTATTAATAATTAATAATCAATGATAAATAATTTAAACGACTCAATGGCAAATCGGATAGACACGAAAAAAATAAAAATAATAATAAAGTTTATTTTATCGGAAAACTCAAGAAAAATCATATCAAATTATAACTTCAAAATTTCATATTTTTGCTACCTTTAACAAATACATATGGAAAAATATAACTTTTTATATTAAAATGGTTAAGAAAATAAAAAAGAAAAAAAGATTAATTAGTCATAAATGTCATTTTTAATTTATTAATTAGTCATTAATAGTCATAAATATATATTATATTTACTTTTCAAAATAAATGTAAAAATGTACATAAAAGAATGAAGTAGGGTAATCAATGGATACACTTAAAAAATTCAATCTACCATTAAATCATTATTTATTTAGTTGCTTTATTGTTATATGTCATATAATAGTTTTGTATCATATATCGCAGTTATCATAAATCAAATTTGAAAATAGGCTTTAAATTATAACAATGTATCTTAGAGAATAATTGAAGCGCTCCCTGGAATATAGGTCAAAGCCCTCGTATGATTTTTCATGAGCTTAATTGAAACTTATACGGGGACCGTTTCAATTATAGTATCGTCGTTATGTATTGAACACTTGCCGAAATCCCCGCCAAGAAAGATTTTCAAATGTTCAATTAAAATGAACATTTCATATATCGAGTGTATCTATATTATTTAGTATATCCTACTAGTCCAGCCGAGACAGCAGGTGACACATTCCTATGCACCTTCCTTTCCTCTAGTTGTTTTTTTTTCTTTTTTTTTTAATAATAATCATAATATAATAATAAACATTACCACCACAGCAATAATAGTATTATAATAGCACTGTCGCTAGGACACGCTCAGTTATATTACGTGTTGGCGGTCCGCTACCACTTTAATGATGAACAGTATTCATTGATCTGAATAGGATTCAGTATACGTAATATAATGTATTATTAATACAATCTTATATGTTGGTTTTTGCCAACATCATTGCTTACGTAGATTGGGTTTTAAGAGCCTGGTCATTTCCTTGCGTTGTGCTCAAGTATAAATTTCTCTTTGCTAACAGTCATACGATAATCTGTGCACGTAATAAACTGTCACATGGTGGTGGTTATTATCTTGTTAATAAGGACAATCTGAAAATAATATATCCGTGTATGCTTGTGTCAGCGAATGGTGAACTAAAGCCCCGAACTAGCATAGTCATTGAATATTGCCAATGCAACACCAACGTGTGTTCGTTGCAATCTATACAATCAGTTCGCTATAGGTTTTTCATTATCATCGCTGCTAACAATGATATTGAACATGAGTTTTATAGAGCGCAGTGGAATTATAGTACTAATAGCATCAATTAAATGATTATGAGCGAGTATAGAGGATATAACAGGAAGAACGAATATATCGATTATACGAAATTACATAGGATTCTGAACTCCCACTTATTTTTATCAGTATCTTCCAGCATATGGTTGTATTCAAATTTTAACGCAAAGCCATGGAATAAACACGGCTTTGTGAAATTCGCGAAAATGTTTAATGCTTATATCGCGTCTTTTATATATTAAAGAATTATCAATAACAGCATACTTATATTCAATGAAACTAAAAACATATAAGAATACAGAATATAGAATACAGAATAGTAGAGAAGCATCAAAGAGACTGCTGATAATGATGAAATAATTGATCATTGGCAAAGTCTTACGTGTTATGTAGGATTTACTACCGTCAAAATCAAAGCTGAACATTTGTCTCTGGTGCATGTGTATTACAAGTGTGCATATTTGCATTATAATATACGCGCACACGTTGCATCGAATGGTAAAGAATATTATATTCGTATTTCGCAAATTGGCAGAGTATTCCAATGACAGAGTAACAGAGTCACCATCATCAACATCGTTTCGATTCTTGTCGGTTAGTTCTAGAGCGTGCTACTACCGGCGCTAAGGATCGACTTATGAACGAACGAAGTAACTTAATGGTTACATTACTTTCTGTTTTGTCGATCCTTCGCCGTCGTTGATCTGTTTATGCCGTATTCAATATTTATCGGATAATTACTCTAGATAATAGCAATAAGCTGTAGTAAGGATTTGCTATCTTATCTTCTACCATGACAAGTAATATTGGATCTGTAGTTTAATGAATATAATAGGTAGTAATGTAGTTGATGTGCCTAGAAACAACGCTTCGTTATGTCAGTTCCATCTATCGCTACTTTGAATTGCGAATCTATTTCTCTTCATCCAGATCAGACGATAAAGAAACATTATCTTGAGATGAGAGATCTTTGTTTAATGAGTCCATTTATTCCACCCCTAAAAAGAGAGAATAACATATAAAATTATAATATGTGAGCATACATATTGTTTTTAATTACAATTAAAATATATTACGATAATGAATGTGTAAAATTTATTATACGATTAAAATTGTTGAAGTTATTTCTATAGCGTATGTACCTGAACGAAGTACGCCATTCTATATATCACGAAGAAATAATTATTGATCTTATGATATTTATAAATTGATTATTAAATGTAAATCGAAAATGTATAAAAATACCGGATGTTGTTTGTCTTGGACAGCATCAGGAATTCCCCAAGAGGGAGCATCTAATTTCGTTGGTTCAGTAGGAGGCATTTCTGCTAGTCCAGGTGCCCCAAATTGTCCAGGCAACAAAGTTAAACCTGGCATTAAAGATAAAGTGGCAGCACTTCCATTAGGAAAAGGTTGTTGAGCGTCCACATGACCCTGTACAATTACGAAAATAATCATAAAATAAATTATTTTCTAATAAAAGATTTTCATTGACAAATCTACAAGTAGTTAGAATAAATCATAAATATATACCTGGAAGGAAGATTCCATCATTTGATGAAGTTCGGCATCAACATTAGATATACGGTTGTAAGTAGCATTTGAACGAAACATCTGATGCCTATCTATGCCAGGAGCTAAACTTGCCCAAGATCCCACTAGTTTTTCGTTATTAAGCATCCAATTGAGGGATTCGGCATCACCACCAGGTCCCATTCCTGTAGCTGTATAATTCTTCCACGCTCTTTCCGTACCAATCGGCCGCGGCACTTTTCTATCTTCTATTTTCAATTGATTAATTTCCTGAGCAACCTGTGCCGGTGACGATGGTGATATTGTTGGTGAGCCTCCATTTTCCAGACTTGTAATTAAGTCTATACTACCAGGTTGTGCGGTCATATTTGCCATATGATTCGAAAAACTAATTTGTCCCATCATTGGATCCTGATGCGGAGGATAATTAGTATGAGGAGGTGCAAATGGCCAACGAGTTTGACCATTTGCCGAGATGCCAGTACTAGGTGTACCACGTGATGGAGCTTGATATTTGCCTAGAGGGAAATTACCCAGCATGGCTAAATTATTGGTTTGCATCGCGGATGGAGGAGGTGCTGGTACGGTAGCAAACATATTGGGATGAATTCCTGATCCTGTGTTAAACATAGTCACTTGAGGCTTGCTACTCAAGTGCAATGAACTAGAGAAGTCGGGCGCTCTGGGGTTCAATCTGGACATACTAACGGTAGTATTTACAGAAGCAGACTGTGGTATAGTCTGTGTATAACTTTGCATATGAGGATGAAAGGGTAATAAAGGATGCGCTGCTTGCCCTTCGTTTGGTACCATTTTAAGTAAACTCGAATTTACGCTTGGATGTTCGTAACTGCCATTATTAGTTTTGAATAGACCAACGTCTAGCGTAGGCTGAGACGTAGAGGGCATAACGTGTGGCTGATGCGTTGTCGCGTTCCGGGTTGTAAGATCACCTTGAAAGACTGGCCGATTAAATTGCGTGATTGTCGAACCCATTTCCATACTTTGCTGAGGAATCACTGGTCGAGCTACGGCTAAACTACCCGGTGGCTTATTCGGAAGAGGATGTTCGTTATAATTCGCGGAGGATTGGAATTGAGGAGGCTGTATTGGATTATGTACGGAGGATGAAATACCACCGCCTATGGCATTTCCAGACGTATTCGTTACGCCGCTAGATTTACTTGAAACGGGAGAACACATAGCTGTTCCTCTGTAACCTGGTGCCTTAGATGCATCCACCTATACGACAAAGTAAACAAAGGTCGAAATAAATTATATCTTTGCCAAAAATTTAGCAATCGATTATTATTATATTACTAATGACAGAAATTCCTGGTAAGTTCTATTGCAGAAGTATTCAACAAGACAATATGCTAACCTGAGGTGGAACACTATCGATGAATTTGGATGTCGATGAGCCAGATGTATTTACTGATACTCCACCTCCTGCGACCGTGGCAAAGTTCATACTTTTTTGAGATTCATTTTCTCTGCCACCCCACATTGATTGCTGTGTCACTTTTGTGAAACTATCATTAAATAGGGAATACTCAAGTGGTGCATTGTTCGGTTGTTGTTGCTGCTGCTGCTGTTGTTGTTGCTGTTGTTGCTGCTGCTGCTGTTGTTGCTCTTGCAATGTAGGCGCAATAGGAGTAGAACTACGCACTTGCTGTTGCTGCTGTTGCAATTGCTGTTGTTGTTGTTGCTGCTGTTGCTGTTGTTGTTGTTGTTGCTGCTGCTGTTGTTGATGTTGTTGCTGTAAGTTTTGAGCTTGCGATACAGCAGGCGGTGAGGGTGTTACACGTACAGAATTAGCAGAAGTTGACACCACATTGGTTTCCGAACAAGTCGACGTTACGTTTATGCCAGACGGAGTTACACTTGAGCCAGACGAATAATTAGGTTTTCCAGTATAATGAGGTGCGATAGTTGGCGGGGCAGACAAAGTAGCTAGTGGTCGGCAGTGCTTTGGCGATGTACTAACTAGAGACTGTTGAGAAGATGTCTGAGCTGTACCTGCGGCTGTGGCCGATACTATGGTCACAGTGTTGGCTTGTAGAGACTTTTGCTTGTTTACAGTAGTATGAGTCGATTGCATGACAGTGGTAGAAGTATGTGTCGAGGCAGTGATCTCAGAAAGTTTAGCTGCAAACGTTTGCGTGGTACTTGTTGTTACAATTTTTGTTGCCCTTCCCGCTGTCATGATTGCGCTGGTATAAGACATTGTTGTCTTCGTATTTGATGATGAAGCCATTTGGGCAGCTGCAGCTTGTGCACGTTTTTCAGCTACAAATGAATCAATGTAGTTATTATTAATGTATTTATATAACGGATAAATACAATACACAGTTGATCGTATTTATATTGCACTTGATTCATTTTCGATTTCTATTTTTTTTTTAAACTAAACTTTCATGGCTGATATTTCTCACAGTGCATTTGATAAATATTTAACGAGAGATGATTATTTTTAATAAGAAATTTTTAACTTACCTGCAGCTACCAATCTAGGCGCTGTAGCCCTTGGTAAAGATGTTGGAAAGGCACCGGCAAGTTTAATAGTAGACGCGCTCCGAAGAGGAATCAGCTGATTGACGGTGGATACTCCCGATGTGTATCCTGATTTGTTCGATTGAGGATTACTGGTAGTAGATCCCAAAGTAGTAGGCTTATTTACAGGACCAACTTTAGCCTTCGTTGCCTATAAATTTATATACGAATTTGTTAGAAAAAAGATATTTATTTAATTTAATGAGATTTTTTTTTACACGAAATTATGAAACTTACGGCAACAGTGGAGACAGCTTAATAAGATTTTTTTTTTTACACGAAATTATCAAACTTACGGCAACAGTGGAGACAGCTTTATCCCAAGATGAAGTCGTAACAACAGTAAGTTTGGACTTTGGCAGCATTTGCAGGATATCAACATCTGGATCTTTTATAAGTGCTGCAATTAGTGTGTGTGCTTGTTTTGTAGCATCAGACGATCCTCTACAATTAAAATAATATATATATATTATATATATATATATACATATATGTAGAATGTGTATATATATTAAATCCGATTTTTTTATTTAAAGACATTTATATTATACAAAATTATGCTTATAATACATACTTGATGGTAATTATTCTTTCGCCTTGAGACTTGCTTTGTTTTTCTACTTCAATATGAGCGCCTGTTGCACCTCTAATGGCATTTATATTACTTCCACCTCTACCAATTACTCGACTAATAGCGTTTGGTGGCACTGAAACTTTTTTAGAACGGAAAGGAGAGTTCATGAATCTCCCCGAATCATCAGATTGGCCCCTGTTAAAAATAATATATAATTTATTTATCTTCCTTTTTAAAAATAGAATTTATTATTATCCAAGTATAATCAAATATCAGTTAAAATAAAACGCTAATATAAACTTAAAAAAGTGTGATATAGGAAGAAATAGACATTAAAGTATAGGTATATGATAATCAGATGTAATCTTGAATAACTTACTTGCGTACAACTTCTTTCCAACCTTCCTCGCGTTTACCTCCTTGTTTTGGACTAGTCGTATTAGTTGCTTTTGAAGATGTATTTAAAGAATCCCCGTCATATTGATTACTGTAAGGTTTTTTCCCTTTTCCAGGTATATACGTTTCATTGCCAGTGGCCTCAAAATCTTCTCTATCGGCTGGATGCCTTGATGACTCAAATACCAATTGCCCTTTCAGTTTACGTTCTCCACAATTGACAGAGGTTCTTGTACTTGTGGTCGAAGCGGAAGTCATAGATGTTGCATTGGTGACATTACTCAAATTTCTTCTATATAAAGATCAAATAAAAATATGATATACTCGGATATGAACTATCATACTTAAATTTTGTCATTTAAATCATTAATAGTTAAATAAAAAAGAAGAAAAATATTTTACATCTAAAGGACTTATAATTAATTACGAAAAGTGATGTACTTACTTTTCGGAAGTACTATTTTGTGATTTAGTAGGTGTTACAGTATTCTGAGGTAAGGAAGTATTCTGCGTAATAATAGATTTAGATGATCGTTGTGGGGAAGTATCCTTGTCATTGTTACTAGGACTATTACTCTTTTTCTTTTTCTTATCTTTTTTCTTCTCTCTCGCTTTGACATCATTACTACTACAACTACCTTGACTGTTTGCATCAATACCACTATCACCTTCCTCCCTATCAGGATCTTCCGGGTTTCTATTAACAGGTGATGGTACACTGTCCACTCTTTCACAACTATCGCCACCTTCGTGTTCACTATCTTCCGTTCTATCACATTCTTCGTCCACAGATTTTTTCTCATTTTCTTCCTTTTCATCAAAATTCGATTCGTTCTTTTTATATTCCTCATGAAGTTTTCGTCTTTCCTCTTTCTTTTCTAATTTCTTCTTTTTCTTCCTTTCACGTCTGCGAGCGGCTGCTGCCTTCTTCGATTCCTCCCTTGTCTTTTCCATATCAAGTTCCTCCAATAGTATTGTTGCATTCTTATTGGCTTTAGCAGCTTGAGTTTCTTTCGCAGCTCTTATTACTTTAACACACTCTTGACATTTTTCTAAAAGCTCTTTGTCGCTAATAGTAGCTATGTATCTTGTCATATCCTGATCACTCGGGAATTGTGTTACATGATTTACCATCCACTTGACCACTTTAATATGTCCTTTGCGAAATGCCGCCATTAAACACGATACCTGAATATCAAAATAAAAGAAGGAAAAAATATTTATGATCAAGAATTAAAAATTATCAAATATTATTCACTCTTAGCTTTTATCTTTATACCTAATTTTTTTCTTTTACACATACACATGCTCATGCATATATAAATATATATATATATATATATATATATATATATATATATATATATATAATACATAAATATATTTTTTATTATAATATATTGTATTAGGTTATACTATACAATACTTTACTAATAATATATACTATTTCTCTTTATAGAAACATCCATAAAAATTAACAAAGGTTAACTTTACCTTGCGATTGTCCTGAGAATCTATATCCGCTCCAGCATGATACAATAGATCTACTACATTAAGATGTCCTCCATTAGCAGCAAGCCATAAAGGACTATTTCCTTTCTTATTCTTCACTTCAACTTGAGTTCCTCTGAAAAATTTTACATTCTGTTACTATCTGATCGTATGCAATACATCTAAAGATAAACCGAATACTAAAAAATGTTTATAACAGTACCTCGATAGTAACAATTCTACGAAACGGCAGTGACCTTTGTCAGCAGCAATTGTAAGGGCAGTATCGCGAGATGAAGGAACAGGAGTTGCATTAACATCAGCCCCTTTGGTAAGCAATACACGACCTACTTCAACGTAACCTCCACTAGCAGCTTCCATCAATGGTGTTAATCCCGTCTGTATATTAAAATATTTTACGCTTCATATGCTATATTATAGTATATGTATAGTATATGTATAAAAAAAAAAACTACCTTAGCGCGATGTTCCACATTAGCTTTTCGATCAAGTAAAAGGCTAACAACTTCATGTCTTCCTTGGAAACATGCTAGTGTCAAAGCAGTATTACGATTTGTTTCTATTTGTGCATTAATATCGCTGCCCATATCAAGAAGTAATTTAACTGCCGCTATAATTTAAATTTAATCTATGCATTTATGTATATAGAGAAACATTATTTTTATTTTATTAATATATTAAATATATATATATATATATATATATATATATATATATATATATATATCAAACTGCATACCAGTATGACCATTCATAGCAGCAAGCATAAGCGGAGAAATGCCCAATTTCGAACCAGTTCTTGAATTAATTTCAGCGCCATGGCTTAAAAGAAGCTTTATTATATTCACATAACCACCAGATGCTGCAAGACTTAATGGCGTGTAATCGGAAACATTGCGATGTTCTTTATTGGCACCACGGTTAAGAAGGAGCTCAACCACTTCGTATCTGCCTCCGCTACATGCAAGTGACAAAGGTGTATCCTTTGTACGTTCAGATTGGGCTTCAATGTCAGCTCCGTGATTAAGGAGAATTTCTACTACTTTTTGATGGCCAGCAGTAGCTGCTAAGATCAGTGGAGTAAAACCTTTTTTATCTCTATGTTCTGTAACATTCAGATATAGAACATATCAATTAATATAAAATATATAAATTTATTTTATTATTATGTGTAATCATATAAGGATCATATATAATTCATTCATAATATTCATTCACTTTACCTATATCTGCACCACGACTTAAAAGAAGTTCTACGAGTTCTTCATGACCACCTGCACATGCCAATGTCAGTGCCGTGTCATGATTGCTATCTGTTTCCGAATCTACATCCATACATCCAAATGGCACTGGTGGTACTTGATTGGTAGCATAACCACCTACTGCTGGAACGCCGGTTGTATATTGACCAGCAGCTGGAATAAATTCACCATGAAAATATTGTAAAAAAAAATAGAATAAATTTTAATTAAAATTAATAATATCACATTTTTATTACCTGCTGCTGGATCTAATTGATAATTTTGTGCTGGAAAGTTAGGAGTTTGTTGCTGGCTAGTGGTAGTAGTTTGTTGTTGACAAGACTGTTGTTGAGAAAGAAGCGGATATCTTGCTTTCTTGCCTTTTCCTGTTGTAGGCGCTGTATAAACTTGTTTCTTGTCAGGAGGAATCACAGTTGCAACGGTGGTTGTTGCTGGTGCTTGAGTTTGCGTGGCAACTTGAACTTGATTTGTACTACAAACTGTAGATTGTACATAACCATTTGATTGATGTGGCATATTATCCATTATTCCAGCTGCTCCAGTAATTGTGGGTAGTGTTTGGGTAGGAAATGCTTTTTGTAGAAAGTAAAATAAATATGTAAACATTTCATTAATTCACATACATGTATATTCCATAAGTTAAAATGTATAATAAATAAATAAATATATTTGTATATTTAAGTAAGATAAAGGACTCACTTATTTGAGAAGACTGAAGTAGCAATTGCGACTGAAATGTATCATGGATGATCTGCTGTTGTCTTAATTGAAGACCATCGCGATAACCTTCTTGGTAAAGTCGAGCTTTCAATACTTGACTTTGAGCTATATCTGCTTGTATTTGGACTCCGGCACTTGTCACTTGTAAAGATGGTAGAGTAGGTAAAGAAACTGGTGGTACAGTGGGTACAGGACCAGCAAAATATTCTTGAGGTGTATGAGGACTGGTTACTTGTTGAATTATTTGGGCAGTTTGCAAAAGTTGCTGTTGGTTTTGTTGTTCCTTACTATTGGAAACCTCTAATCTCTTCAATTCGAGTTTCTCTTGATCTTCAGTTGCTGACAAATAAAGAGTTGCATTTGTAAATTGTTATATAAATTAAAGAACAATAATTAATATATAAAAAATAAGAAAAAGAACTCAATATTTACCATCCATAGTATCATCGAAACTAATGGAACGGAAAATTTCAAAAGCATCATCAAGAGGAATATCAGTTCCATCTTCAAGTTTTATTACTCTTTCGTTGTTAGAAAGTGCTTTAGCTTTTTGAGCAGCAGCAAAGAAAGGACAAGTCCCATCTCTATGTAATCTTGTTAACTGAGGATCTGTTGGTTCTGGAAGGTTCTGCTGAGATGTTGCTTGCTGAATAAACCCAAAAATTATTATATTGCGTAAAAAATTATACATTACATATAAATATTGAGAACCTTGTGATATATTAATTACGAAAATAAAATAAGAGATATTGAGATTAAAATTAATTTGTAAAGTAATTATATTTTAAAACATAAATTATATTTAAAACATATATTAGCTGATCTTTTTTTATATATAAATATGAATTCCATGTTTACTCTACTTTTAACACGAAAATGCATCATACCTGATTATGAAGATGATGCGTATGAGTAGGATGAAGGTGAGACATCAATTGAGTGGGCAACAATACTCCTCCACCACTACCAGTAACAATGCTACTTTGTTGAGATTGTTGTTGCGATTGTTGCTGTTGTTGTTCTTGCGGTTGTTGTTGCTGTTGAACTTGCTGCTGTTGTGGTTGCTGCTGCTGTTGCTGAACCTGTATGTATTTTATAAGCAATTATAGTGAAGGTTTCTATATTTTTATATTATACATCGTTGATATTAAAATTACTTCAGCCTTACTGATAATTTAGCGTTCAAACATGTTGACTGAAAAAACTGAAAACATACAAACCTGTACTTGATCTAATTGCAATTGAAGTTGTTGGTTCAGTTGTTGTAATTGATGCACCTGTTGAACTTGATACGTATGGTGATGTTGTTGCTGTTGATATTGTTGCTGGAGACCAGCAATCAATGTCGCTTGTTGTTGTTGCATTTTTCCATCTGCCATACTAGATGCAGCTTTTCGGATATTTTTTCCCTCCTTTTTAGATACGGGCTTAGCTTTTGGGCGATCACTAATTGCAGTGTTCTGACTAACATCACTGCTTGCAGTAATAGGTTGAGAAATTGCCATAACCGTTGGCGGCGTTGAAATACTAGGTGGACTCGGTGTAGTCGTCGAGGATGTATTAGAAGTTACCAGAGTTATTGTTGATGTTGCAGGTATTGTAGCAAGAGATAATGGGGGAGAAGTAGGAAATTTATTTGCTGTAGAGAAAGACTCTTTTTTCATTGCACTGGCCATGCCAACTCTCTTTCCCTCAAGAAAGATATTGTAAAGGGTCATTGCATCAGGCGTTGCTGGATGCGTTAATGAATTTCCTGACATGCCAGTTGTACTGCACACTAAACCTTACAAAAAATTGAACATATCTAATATTTGTTCAATTTAACAAATAAAGCAAAAAAAAATATTGAAATATTATAATAAATGATAATGGAAAAGTAGCAATACCATGAGGTGCAGTTGCTGGTTGAGCCGGTAAGTCAATATTGAGCATACCAGGTAAGAAAGTTTCAGGTTCATTGCATTCTTGCTGTTGAACTTGTGGTTGCTGCGTAGATCTAACGTTGGCATTTCTTGGTCCATTAAATAAATGACCTGCACCCTTGATTTGAAGTTCTCTTTCTACCCTCTATTAAACATAAAAAATTTTTTATTACATAATATTACGACATAATTCTTATATTTTTGTAACAAATTTTAATTGCAAGCAAAAATTATTAAAAATTTACTTGCAACTCTTCAAGGATGTGTTGCTTATGTAAAATTTGCTCTTGTCGAGTGTTCTTTCTGCTTTCGGATGTATTCAATCCAGATGTTGGAGCTGGAGCAGGACTCAAACTGATATTCGGTGCAGACAAACTATTGAATCCTCCACTACCTTTATCCAGAATGTTGGTATCATCTTTTGCTGTAACTATTGTTTCTGTTGCAGGTTGGGAACGGACTTGCTGTGCTTCAGCAGAGGTAAGACTTGTATCTGGTATTATGGTTGCAGATCGATTTTTTCTTAATAATGATTTTTGTGTATTATGTTTTGGTTGAAGATTCTGCACTTGTGATTGTTCTCCAGCTTGCTGTTGTTGCTGTTGTTGTTGATGTTGAGGTTGTGTAGGTGTTGGAGGCTGGTGCGATACATGCTGCTGCTGTTGTGGTTGCTGCTGCTGCTGCTGCTGCTGTTGCTGCTGCTGCTGCTGTTGTTGTTGTTGCTGCTGCTGCTGCTGCTGTTGTTGTTGCTGCTGCTGCTGCTGCTGCTGCTGTTGTTGTTGTTGCTGCTGCTGCTGCTGCTGCTGTTGTTGTTGTTGAGGGAGTAACATAGGAGCAGGGGTAGTATTATGAGGTGCAGTCATCATAATACTATGAGGATAATCTAATAAAAGTTGGACTACACTAGTATGTCCACCTTTGGCAGCTTCTATCAGCATAGTAGAATTATCCTAAGATATAAACAAAAATGAACAAACATATGTATAAATAAACACATACAAATTAATAGAAAATATAATTTTATGCAAAATTTATATATCATTAATTATATACGTTAAGATTTTTATAAAAAACATACTTTGAGTCTATGAAATGGATCTGCAGATTGTGCAAGAAGCAGTTCAACAACTGGAAGATGACCTCCAGCACAAGCTAATGAAAGGGGAGTATGATCATTGTTTGTTGTTTGTCGATTAACATCAGCACGTTTGGAAATAAGAAACTGAGCAGTACACAGATGGCCTGCTCTACAAGCTTTCATTAAAGGAGTTCTACCTCCTTCAGATTCATGTTCCTAGATGAATAGATAAAGATAGATATGTCAACAATAAGGCATATAAAATGGTCAAAATTTTTGATTTTTATTATTGTTACACATACTAGGTCAGCGCCAAATTGTAATAAGAAATCAGCGACATCGGTATGGCCATTTTCACAAGCGTATGTTAACGCTGTATCTCCTGTTTGTGTTTGAGCATGAACATCGGCAGCAGATTCAAGTAAATATCGAACAAGATCCAAATGTCCTTCTTGTGCAGCTTCCATTAAAGGAGTAGATGCACCCAATTCAATATCAGCCCCTGCTTTAATTAAAAAGTCAGCTACTTCCAAGAAACCGCCGCAGCATGCTAAAGTGAGTGCTGTTTCTTGAGTTTCTTCTGTCTGGGCGTTGATGTTAGCACCTGTTCGTAATTTTTATAGTTTATTTATATTGTTCCAATACAATGCTAACTACAATCATTTGAAAAGTTATTACTTATAACCAAGACATACCCTGACTTAAAAGCAATGCAACCATTTCTTCGTGACCCTCTCGTGCAGCTTCCATCAAAGGTGTATAACCCTCATCATTGACTTCTTCAATATTCGCTCCTCTTTCAATGAGAAGCATCGCAAGATCTACGTGACCTCCACAAGCTGCCAAAGTTAATGGCGATTCAAAACTATCTGTTGGCATATTTACTTGAGCTCCAGAATCTAAAAGTAAACGTGCAACTTCTACATGGCCATCCATAGATGCTTCCATAAGGGCAGTGTGCATTTCATCAGTTTTATGCTCCTAAAAACATCATTATATGTATATATAGTACAAATAGGATAAAATAGTATAATTATATATTAAGTATATAAAAAAAAAAATTTTTTTTAAGTAAAAACAAATTTTTACCTGATCAGCTCCAGCTTCCAATAGGAAACGCACCATTTCGAGATGTCCTTTGTAACATGCCAATGTTAAAGCAGATTCTTTAAATTCATTAGAATGAGTATTAATGCCAGCTCCATGTTCCAATAGAATCTTGGCAACTGGAACATGCCCAGCACTGGCCGCTTCCATTAAAGGTGTATGACCATTTTCATTATGATCTTCAACATTGGCACCTGCTTCTAACAATACACGTACAACTTCCTCATGACCACCAGCACATCCATACATCAGAGGAGTGTTACCTTCAAATATAATTAAGAATGCACATAATATAGAAAGTACAGTTTATTTCACTATTAATATTAAGAAAAATTTTTATTTAAAGAAAATAGTTTTAATTTTTTCTATGTAAGCAATTTAATAATCTAATAGTTCTAAAATGAATTATTGTTTATATCATGCATTACATATATTTACAAATTAAAAGTTGAGCTTATTTCATAAAGTGAATACTTCTTGTATCAATTACTTGTTTTCATATTTCACAGATATTAATGTAATAAAATTATTCTGAAATCTCAATATGCTAATTATACAGTATTATCTTACCTGAAGTTGATTGAGCATTAACATCAGCTCCATGTGCTATAAGTAAGCTTACAATATCCACATGGCCTGCACTGGCAGCCTCCATCAGAGGGGTACAATCCCCTTTGATGCCACGATCTTCTACGTTTGCATTCATTGCCAACAATACCTATATATAACAAATAATACGATATACACATTATATACAATACGATTATGATGATACGATTTATGATACTTTTATATAATGTATAGAAATTATAAAAATATTCACAAATTTCACATATTTTTCATTCTAAGTCTAATATCTCTCTCAAAATTTGAACTAATATCGTATAGAGATTTTATTATAATACATAATAATAGGAATTTTCTTAAAAAGCAATATTATTATCTTTATTTTCTTTTATTCTGATTTATCTTATCACGTAAATTTTTGTTTTATTACTATTTTATAATTGTCTTATTCATATGAGTTTTAAATTTGTCTTTATTTATAGAAGATAATTAATATAATAGTTTAAAAAAAATAAAATAATTGTTAACTATAAAGATATAAACTTATAATTATAAGTTAGACGTGTGTACCGTAAAATATTTATCCACACGTATAACGTTTATGTGCATCATGCATTTTTAAAATTGTATATGTATATACAATTGATGATGCATATATCAAAAATTCATATTTGAATAAATGCATATACATTTACTAATATAAATAGATCTAAAACATAATACAAAATAAGAGAACAAAGACAAACCTGAGCAAGTTCGTAATAACCAGCTGAACAAGCAAGAGAGAGCAGACTCTCTCCTTCTTCCGTAGTTTCGTGAACACTGCGACCTTCTGTCAGCAACTTTCTTACAGTACCAACGTCGCCGTCAGTGCAGGCCTCCACAAGCGAGCGCTTCTCGTTTTGGGTACGTGGATTATCGCTACGCATACGCGTTAATGCTGCTGCTGCTTCGTCCAATGCACAAGAAACACTAGATGTTAAACGACGGAGCACCTCGTGATCTGCCAAGTGCTTCCCATCGCCTGACGACAATTTGCCTATACCTGCTGCCTCCAGAAGAGCTTCCAAACGCGCTTGAGTTACAGGATCTACTGACCTTTCAGGGTCCTCCGGGTTCAATAGAAACTTGGATGACTCTAGATGATTATCTTCATCCAACTCAACTTGATCAATTGCAAAACACTCCACCTATAATTATTATAAAAACAATACAAATAAAATATCTTTTATATATAAAACAACTTTGATTTTGACTATGTAATTAATTAGTACGACAAATGCAAATATTTAGTTAAATATTTTTTTTAAATAAAAATTTCTTAAATTAGTTGGACATTTAAATGAAAAAAAAGAGAGAAAAAAAAAGAAATACTTCTTTCCAATGGTTTACTAATCAAATCAAAAGATTATATAATTTTTGATTAAAACTAAAGTACAAATGAAAAATAAAATATTATATGAACTTGTAATAGAGAAATAATATCGTAAAATAGATATAAAGTAGAATAATATATATTAATTGTGAATAAAAGAAATACTGAAAGTACAGATTATTACAAATACAAAAGGTACAAGCAAGATATTTAACTTCGCTAACTATATAAGGAAAGATACTTTTCATTCGTAACAACAGATATAGCTTGATTATAGATACGACAAAGATATCTCTGCAAATGAACATCAAATAATTTTAGTGAGCCTAATAATAAAAGATAATAAATTTATAATTCATATTTAACACTAATGTTTAAAAATGACTTATAATAAATAAGTATAATAAATAAGTTTAATTAAAAATTACTAAGTCCCTTTGTTTTATAATCAAATATAGTTAATTGATCAATAAAATATTGTCACAGAACACATCAATAAATAAGTATTAAATAAATATAATTACACATTACCATTTAACACATTACGAATTATAACAAATATAAAGTCATCATTATTGTTCTTTTTTTTGTAGAATTAGGAGCATAATTGAATTATGAAAATAAAATGAAAAATACGTTTTATTGTATAATTATTTGAACAACATGGTATGTATAACTTTATCATCAAGCTTTGACACGATTACAAAACGTGACGCTCCTAGATAATTGAGGTTATTTCCGCCAAAGGCAGACTATCAACGGTTTTTATGTACAACCGTATAATATAAATATAATATTTAATAAAACGAAGTGCGATATCAGCACAATACAATAATATAAATTATTTATAGATGATAAGAAATATATAGTATAAAGGCCACGTTGAATTAACAAAGAGGAATGTAAATGAAAGAATTTAAATGCATACGATGTCAATTTAAACTTCGTTAATACATATAAAAAAAAAAAAAACATCTCTCGTTTTACAATATTCGATAAGAATGAATATTTGAAGATGAAAAAGGAATTCGCGAGTGAAAGTATGAGAATAACCTGGCAACTAAACGGTTATAAGAATAATGTGCAGCCATTCCAAGAAGCACACACAAAGCTAGTAATTCCTCGTTTAACTATTTCATGCGTACCTACGCTAAAACTTAGTTTTTTGCCCTGTTCCAAAATTAATAGGTTCAGGCGCATTTGCCTTGTGTTCACGACCGTTGTCTTCCACTCTTTTCAATAACGAACACGATCTTAAAAGCGCGCAAGAGAGCAAAAGAAGTAGACAGAGCGGTAGAGAGGGAGAGGGGAAGGGGGAAGAGACAGGAAGAAGACTGGATAGAAAGGTGATCGGAGGGGAAGAACGAGAAAGAAAGACGAAATTCTGCGAAGGTTTTTCGTAAATTATAGAATATGGTGGTCTTCCTCCCCAGTATTTCCTCGCACACGCGTTCAACAACAAGAAGGAAGGCGACCGAGCGAGCGAGGAATATATAAACGAGCAGACAAGCCTTCATGAACACGCACCAAACGTGAGAAATACAAACGAAATCCGCTGGGTGGCGCCCGACATAGTACACGGTTATATAGCGAGGATACACTTGTACAATGCTATATACATATACGTGTCACTATATACGTAGAGCGCGTGCGCGCACGCGACATAAGCGCATATACATACACGCGCACGCGTGTCCGTATCCAGTAAAGCGCAAGTTCCATTGCGAACATGTGTATGCGTACATTCATAGTACATGCCATACATACATGCGCGCGCGCGTTCATCGGTGTATGCGCACGCGCATGGTTATGCAGCATGCCACTAAGAAATTTCAAGCGGCGTGTATATACACACTCTTGCAGTCATGTGGATATATGAAAGAGAGAGACACGAGATGGCATACGAATCTTAACCATCCGAATGGCACCAATGATATACGTATAAGATACATTTTTCGATGATGATACACGGTATTTTCATATTATTTTTTATAATTTTTGTGAACTTCTTTGTCTCCAAGAGAGTAATGTAAAAGTGTTGAAGGACGAGTTTTCAGAGAAGATGCAGGAAAAAGAGGGATAGGTAGACTGTATAATGGAGGATGAGAAGAGAGAAGGAAAGTATTGAAGGATCATCTGCACGTTTTGCAAGAGCAGGGAAAATTTGCAATTGTCTCTTGTTCACTGAATCTTCACTGGCGTTCTCTACCTATTAACGCATACATTTCGATTATATAACTTCTCTATGCGAATTTCCTTTATCGTTTATTCGTTCGCTCATTCGCTCGTTCTTTCGCTCTTCCTTTTCTTCATTCTTTCTCTCTCTGTCTCTTTCTCTCTCCTCTCCCTCTCTCCCACTCCTCTTTTTCTACCCCTCCCGCTCATCTATCCTTTTCTATCCACCACTTCCTCTTTCCTTTCCCTTCGAAGGTAGTAAGGTACGATAAACGGCACATAATTTCACATTTATTAAAGAAAGAATACACAAAGCTTTCGATATTAAATATTAAGTCAGACGAGAGAATGATCCCAATGGACTTCTGATAGACGACAATAAGAAAATTTCTATCCAACGAAATGGCAAGAACTCAAAATGACAAAAAATTGATCATTCTCGAATAATTGTTTTTTTGTGCTGAAAAACCTTCGACCGTTCGTATTCTATATATATGTAGTTGGATCGAAATGAGATCGTACCTAATAGTAATAAGTACATGCGTACTACTATGTGGAGAGAGATATCGAAAAAACGCGAGAGACAAAATAATTCCTAATAAATTCTTATAAGTTGATCGTTCATTCATCGTATCGGCACTAATGTAAGAAGACGCATATAAGTCTTGACCCTAGAAAAACGAGGAACGTATTTTTGGTTAATGAAGTAGAAATGCACGCGCGCGACTCGTCGCGATTGACGTGTCCCATGAGAGGCGCTCGTCGAAAGTCTAGCGATCACGAACGGATGACTCGATGCAGGGACGGGGCTCTCTCTCTCTATCTCTCTCTCTCTCTTTCTTTCTTTCTTTCTCTCTCTCTCTCTCTCTCTCTCTCTCTTACGCACACACACATCCATGTTTCTTGTTTCTCGCCTCGAATCACACAGATATTATTCCTTAATATAAGTTGGTTTCGCGTTTACCTCTGAAACGCTGTCTTCTTCGCTCTCCGACGAGTCTGTCATAAAGCGTGGCTGCAATTCTGAAAAGGTCTCGGTTTCCGACTTGGTGGGACTAGAGTTCGAGGACTGGGGAGTCGACGACGTCTTCCCAGTATCGTGGTGAACGCTCGCTGATTTTTCGTGTTTTTGGCTATCCGAGGTTGTTCCTTGTGCTACATTCTGCATCTTTACCTTCCAGATGAATCATATGACACTGAGTTATCGCTTCCGTGCCGCGAAACACACACGGAACACTTGCTTTTTGACGATAATCTCAAGCACGATCGCCGTCATTCACGTAAGCTAACACCCGCCATTTCCACTATGGCCGACAGCAAGAGTCCCGGATGCCTTTTCGGCCGTTCGTGCGATTTGGTATGATTCGACGGGTCACAGTGCCTTTCTCTTGGCGCGCAATTTTGAATTCACTTCCAAGTATATTTCTCTTTTTCCCTTTAGTTTTCTTTTGTACGCGTTTAATTTCATACTCACAAAATACGAACTTTGGTTTCTATATACGTGTAATCGTTACGCGCATGCATTTGTCACTACTATTTATAATTCAATAGAAAATGTTATGGCAAACTGTCATATGCGTCATTAGTTTTAAAACTTAGTAAATGACCGGAAGGTACATTTTTTCCCTTAAATTATTTATTGACTTTAAAAGAAATTTGTCTCTAAAACCACGAATATAGTGTAACTAGTTATTAAGGTATATCTGTTTTTATAAAATAAAAATTATAAAAAAGAAAACATTTTTTTTTATTTCATACATATTATACATTATAAACATAATAATTATTAATTATATAACGTAAAATTCACTATATATTCTACATCAATCAAAGTTATCTGTCTTAATGACTTATGTATTCATATTATAACATATAATTTATCTTTTATATTATTCTTTCTTTTTTAAATATATAAAGTATATATGTAAGAAGAAAGTTTCTAGTGGTAGAATATTCTAGGTTTAAAAAGTGAAAAAGCATCTCTTATCCGCCATCTTCTTTTCTTGACCAATGATAATTCATCGGTTCTGTGTGTCTAAACGTTGTAAAAATGAATTTACTTCTAATCCGCCATTTTTACTATTTTTTCGAAATGTAAGTCAGTGGTAAAGTATATTTACATGAAATAATCTGTAAATTTTTATTATAGAATATCAATATTGTAAAACGTTTAATCGAATCATGATGTTACTCGTACTTTATAAAATGAGGTTTCATATTTTGTATCCTATATATATTTTAAATATATATAATATATATATAATATATATATATATATATATATATATAATATATATATAATATATATAATATATATATATATATATATATATATATACTATATATATTTTAAGTTTATATAGCAGTGATAAGTTTAATAAATAAAATTATAATTATAGAATTATAATAAGGTAATATATAGTATATTAGTACTTAGTTAATATTTTATTAAATTATTGCATAACATATATTTAAAAGAAAAAGATTAAGTGCCAAGAAGAGGTAGAAAGAGTCTTAAACTATAATAACATAAAAAGGCAAAACCTTTGACCTCGTTGCCCTAAGTAAAAGAAAAATAAACGATAAAGCTTGAATTTTCAAATATAGTATGTTACATTTTTTTAAATCAATGTCTGAAAGATAGATCAATTATCTTTTAAAAGTAGTCAATGTCCGAGTAATACAATACACAAATTAAACATAATCACATTTTGTGTCATTTTTTTACATAAAGAGCTATTTTGGTATTGATACTTCGTGTAATTTTAGTTTTATTAAGCTTTATTGAATTGTTTTTTAAATGATTCATTTTTAATATATATCACTTTCTATAATAATATTATTAATATAAACATACTATTTTTATAATTTTTATATTCCTTTATAAAAAAATGGATTGGAACAATAAGATTGTAATTATTAATATCAGCTTTATTCCATCTTATTTTGATCATCTTCCATCAATATGACTATATAGCAGAGATATTCAGTGTTAACACAAAAATTGAAAATGTATAGCATAAATCATGTAATTCTAAACTTATATTTAATATATTAAAAATTAATTCATTTACAATGATTTTTTACAATAGAATTTAATATTTAGATATACCCAAAGTATTGTAAATTATATATATTTAGGTATAGAGAAATAAATATATCAAAAAGAACATTTTAGTAATTTGATTATATTTTATTTAAAGTATATCAAATGAAGTAAAAATATATATCAGATTAATTATTCTAATTTAAATGAAAACATATCTTTTATAAAAACACATAAGTAATTTATTTTCTACAATAACTATAAAATATTTAATCAGTTATTTATAATGTCTTAATATTGTTTACTTTACAGTAAATAAATTAAGCAATTATTATATAGCATTGTTAAAGGAATCAAAAGTAGAAAGCTTTGCAGTAAAGTATAATATGATAAATGTCAAATATCTAAAAGTACTTCGAGTAGTATATAGTATCGCCTTAACACTATTGCTTTTTAATGCATTGTACTTGTTTTTCTTATGTATTATTTCAATTTTTTTTTCTCTCTTATATACTAAATGTGAGAAAGAAGACTATCTTACATTCATTTTTCTAATGATTCTCAAATATGGATTTGAGCAAATTACACATAAAATCGCATTTGCTTATATTTAACAAGACTTAACGTATAATTTATCTTATTAATTATAGTTGCATCCAATGTTCTTTGTTTTAAATCGCCATCATGAGT
Source organism: Vespa crabro (assembly GCF_910589235.1). Lineage (NCBI taxonomy): Eukaryota > Metazoa > Arthropoda > Insecta > Hymenoptera > Vespidae > Vespa > Vespa crabro. The sequence continues at coordinate 18,167,102 of NC_060956.1, read as the reverse complement.
TACTGTATTTTTTGTTATACACACAACATCGATAACTATCAAGAATTAAAATACAAGTATACGTCTTTCAAACAGATACTTGTACATAATGACACGTCAAGCATATAAATCAAAATGATCCTTTTTTACATTATCAATAAAGGTGTAAACAAGACTGAGTATACTCGCTTTCACTTTTATTTGTACATTTATCCTTGTTACATCATTTTTTTGTCTATTTAAATGCAAATATAAGAATTAATAATTTGTTGGGGGCTCCATTGGGTGATAGAATAAATCGTGTAGCTGCTATTATAGAAAATTGTTTAATTTAAAAGATTAAGCTTACACGTTAGTAATACCAAAAAACAAAACTTACAACGTTTATAATAGAGAACATTTTTTTTAAACATTCGTTAGATTGAATAACAAATTATAAAAAAATCAAGAACTGTTTCTACTATTTTCGCCGCATTAGCTGAATTGTAAAAATTAATTTTTCTTTATCCTTTTCTTTTTTTTTGACATATTATATAATATACATATACATATACATATATATAAATATATATATATATATATATATATATATATTCGCGTCTCAACTAATACGACGAGATCCATAATCTGTTACATATAGTAAAAATAATAAATATTTACATATGACGCATTTATACAAAAAGTCAGTACTCTTGAAAAAAAGTTGGTATGATTGTCAAATCTTCGTAAATGAACACTTCTGTCTTTCTGAATCGATCGCGTATTTTATAGGATTAAATTTTAATTATCATGACATGGAATAATACTTTTAAAATAATTAATATATTTTTAATAAATATACACAATATAATAAAATTATATAAAAATTTTCCATATTCCAATACTATCTGAATGAACAAAAAATAGGAGTTATAAATATGTAAAAGAGATTGATTTCTTTATAATGCTATTATATTAAACTAACATTCCTTTAACTATAATATTAAATGTTATCGATAGCAGAAAGATAATGTTCCGAAAGATTTGCGTAACTTTGGGCGCAATAATAAAAACCAACTTTTTGTTCTGTGTGTGTATACATGTATACATATATATATGTGTGTGTGTGTGTATGTTGTGTGTGTACGTGCGCGCGCGCGCGTGCGGCGTGTGAATGCGCACTCTCATTATATCCTAAATAAATAAAAGAAGAGTAAAAATAAAACGAGGTGTGGATAAAGAGAGGGAGCCTTTCATAAAATAATACCTAATCTGCCTTTCCTGCATATTACTTCGCAAAACAATGATAAATAAAGCCATTTGTACAAAGCAGAAGATAATCTCTTCGTCTAATCTTATAAAATTGACTCTTACTGTTAGGAACCAGAATATATGTATGTATATATATATATATATATATATATATATATATATATATATATATATATATATAATATATATATTTATATATAGACATATATAAAGGTAACAGAGCAGATTAAGAGTCTTCAATCCTTCGCTGCGTTGGAATCTTCACACGTGTATTATAATTAACGTCCAAAAGAGGATTAGTGGCTTAGAAACTTAGAAGAGAAAACTTCAATTCTTTAGCCACATTTAGTAAATGTATTACTAGATGTCTTTAATTAGTGCAAGATTCTAGTAACTAGTCGGACGTGTGTTTTCCTATATGCGTAGTTTATCGTTATATGTCAAATTCCGTAAAGCAATGTCCGATATTTTTTGGGGAGGGGGACATTGCTATTAGTACACATTAACGTTTACTGTATTCATAATCTGCTTGTTGCGCATATAATCATTCTGTACAATTTCTTTTTTTTATTATTTTTTTTTCTGCAATAATAACTTTGACAAATCCTTTCGTTTTGATGCACGCATACAAAATGCCTGAGTTTTATAAGTTTTTTTTAACATATTTGACTCGAACTTTGCAATGCATCGTCTTGCAATTATCTTGCAAATATAACACAATCGTATGTGACAACAACGATTGTCACCAATGGTTTGTCGAAAGTTATTGCATTGTTGTTCTCTGTGTTTATATCCTGTAAATTACTAATCTAACCTTTTTTTTTTTCATTCATATAAAAATAACACGCAATGCGAAGCTATCCAACATTGCTTTGTACATTCGCCCGTGCTCCAATGAAACAAAGTCGAACTTAATAAGCTTAAATTATTAATTGCCAAATCATTAAGACCATCGTTTAATCGTGCTGATGTACAATATATATATATATGTATATATATATTTATGTATATATATATATATATATTTATATATTATATATATTATATATTATATATATATATTATATATATACATATATTATATATATATATAATATAAAATAATTAATTTTAAATCTAAATTGCTGTATAGAAAACAGGTTTTTTTTTGTTATCAATACGATATTCGAGGAACGTTACTTTCTAAGAAATTTTTCATTGTCCTTTTCTTTTTAAAGAAAAATCAATAACTTTGAGACATAACACGTTAATCTATAGAATCTATATGTATAAAAAATACATATATATATACCACTAATTTTCGAACGAGGCTATAAAAAAAAAGTTAGCTTTTATCTCAGCCTGAAACACGTTACAATCGAAAAATTGGTATATCTTTTCTTTGGAGAATCGCAAAGAAAGATAAAGAAGAATAGTAATATACAGTTTATAATTGGAGCAAAAACAAGGTTTGATAGAAAACATAAATTGTAATAAGAGCACTAACGCGTAAAGAAGTCACAAGATTCTAAGTGAAACATAAAAATTAATGGAATTTGATTAAAATTGTCTTCGAAGCTTTTTGATAAAAAAAAAAAAAAAAAAAAAGAAAAAAAAAATGATTGTGATCTCTTTAACAATCATTTTAAAGAAATATACGGCAATGATTTTCTTCGACTTAATTATATTCGTATTTCTATTATTTCGGTGCCAATCTCTACTTATAGCGTAAATTCACGTGCATACTGAGTGTGATTACGTTAGTTGAAAACATTAAAATGTTAATATTAAATGCTTTTTTTGCACGAGATGGTCGGTAATCTAAAGTGCTCATATTAAACGTGTTTCTATATATATGATTGCTTGATATTTACAATCCTTTCAATACTTTGGCTCTCAAATACGAAGAACAAAAGAACATTTATTGCATGTTGTTATCGTCTCATGATTTTTTTGTGGTAATACGAAATCATGGTATAACTATGATATTTATATTTACATATCCCTTTATAAAGAATCGATCGATAAATAATAATAATAATATTAATAGCAATAATAATAAGAAGAAGAAGAAGAGAAGAATAAGAATAATAATACGAAAGAGGATTTCAATATACTTACAGAATAATCACTGGTATCTCTCAGAGAGAAAACCTTAATATATAACGTATTTGTGTGAGTTCGAGTTACATTGGTATATCTATGCGCCGATGTAATAATATTTAAAGTACGTTATTTCATTTGAAATATTATCAAATACGATACACGGAGATCGTCACGAAAAATGCAATTTCTATTCTCATTGGAAGAAAAATGCTTTCAATTTGTAAAAATCGATAGACAAATTTGTGAAATTGTAACTTTACAACAATATAACACTTATCATTTCCATGAGATTATTATTTCAATAATTATTATATTCAGAATGTTATTTTGTGTTCAATTTATATCGCATTTTCTATAAAAAAAAAACCACAATAGGATGCAGCTTGTAGAAGCTGCATTTAAAAAATCTAAACGATTACTTTCGATGTTTGCAAAAAGTTTCATCTGTACCATTTTATCTACCAAACTTTGTGAAAACATTAAAATGAAATTACAAAGTAATACATATTAGAAAAACATGTACATTATGTATACCGTTGAATGTATATGTTGAGGTTGTGAAATATGTTACACCATTTACAATGTAACTCATGTTTCAACAGAACTATCGATTGAAGTTCAACCTTGATTTTGTCGTGAGTCTACAACCATGAGTAAAAACTGAACATTTCAGTATTCGGTGGTAATACTTTATGGTCAAGTATCGTTAATCTCATGTCTAATGAATCGTATAAATAAGCTTCTTTGCCTCTACCGCCTGATACAACTTAATTCTAATTACCAAGCAAGAAGACTTCTACACAATTCATTCGTGTGTATTCCGTGTATGACAACGTATATCTCGAACATTGCTTTGTGTTACGTCGATAAGAATTGCACTGTACATTAACTACTCAACGATATCATCAAATTCTGCTAAAAATTCATTAAAGTAACAGTGACTAAAATTGACTGCCACATTTCTGTACACGTTCAATTTTGTATACCACTATACGAATTACTTGCCCAGTTTACATTGTTGTCTTCGGCTTCATTGTTAACTTTCTGTGTTGGATTATCAGTGGAACCTGGATAGAACAATAAAAATAAAAATAAATATATAAAAATAAATATATAAATATATATATATATATAAAAAAAAAAAAAGAATTAATCGAGATAATTTGAAACTTTTGAAAGATATATTTTTCTTATTGACCTTTCCATCTCAAAATACGGAAAGACAGGTATGCCAAATTTGAAGAAATTAAATATTACGAAAAAAAAAGTACTTACAAGTGTCATGTATCTCTTCCTGCTCCCTTTCTCCCTCACCTTCTTCTTCTTCCTCCTCTTCTTCTTCCTCCTCCTCTTCCTCCTCCTCCTCTTCGTCGCCCGATGAAGACTCACTATCGCTATCAAAACTTTCGGAATTTGCTGATAAGGAATATCTATCATAATCTTCGGGATCAGAATACACTTCTGCTCCAGGAAAAATATATCTTCCAGGTGTTAATTGATAATATGAATTATCTATGAAAACAAAAATTTTTATCAAATTAAAATATAATAATCGGTCAACTGAGATGTAAATAAAAAAATTTACATTAGTTTTATTTATATATATACCTGGTAATCTAGTAGCAAGACTTTCTCTGATTTTAGGAGGCCAGCAATATCTCTCTAATTCATTGGATTTCGATTCTCCAAGTTCACCTTTTTCTTCCGAACTATCAACGCTATTACAACTATCGCCTATACCAGAATCCATAGCCGAATCAATAGACGTTTGACGTGGCTTAAAAACAGTTTTCTCGTACCCAACATGATTCATTAATGTTGATTCTTCATTAGATTTCGTTATTTCTTCCCTACTGTCGTCAAATCGATTTGTTTCCGAAGTAATGTTCGTTAAAGTATTGATTGAAGGAAATTCGATTAATCTTGGAGCCACTTGGCATTCTTCTAAATTATAAATTTGGCCATTATGTTCAGACGTTGATTCCACAGATATAATATGATTCTTAGATTCTACAGAATGTATCGTTTGATCACTAGTTTCTGTTACATCCTTACACGTAACGTAATTTATAACGGAATGGCACCCAAGATTCATTCTTTTAGGACTATTTTCATTACTGGAAATATCTAACCTTCGCTTTGGACTTTCATCTAAGTTATAAGTTTCTTCTACATTTTCTGTACGAGTAATTTGGAAAGTCGAAGAAACACATACGTCTGTTGTATTTTGGACGTATTGAGCTATCGGATTTGGATTGATTATTAAATTGTTTGGACTTTCTAAAGAAATATTATGTGATGTTAAAATATCGTCTGTACTACTTTGTGGTAATATCGTGTGATCGGCAATATCTTGACTTTGTTCCCACGTATCGTCCGGTACACAACGCGATGGTAATAGTTGAGATGCTTCTTTTAGGACTTTTTCACGCCAACATACTTCTTTGTAATTATCACCCATTCTGTAAAAAAAGAAAAAAAATCATCATATTAAGAATATCATATTCATCGTATATAAGATGAGAAAGAGAATCAAAATCAACTTACAAATGACAAAGCTGATTTATAATAATATCACCATCTCCCAGTAGCTCAACGTCAAATTTGAGATGCGGCAGGGATTCACGATTGATGAGAATTTGCGGGACGTGAGATGGTATAGATGATGGTATTAATGCTACCGGCTGAACCTTTAGAGATGATCCAATGACAATTAAAAGATCACAATCGTCCTTATCTTTTGCCATAGCATCATGAAATGCATCCGGAAGACCTTCGCCAAAGAAGACTATGTCAGGTTTCATAATACCTTGAGACACGAGATCTGAAAATTAAAGAGACAAAAATGTATTTCAAATACCAAATTGATTTTTTCAATTAAATATGGGAGAAAAGAAAAAAAAAAGAAAAATCAGGATCAGAGAGTAATGGCGTCTTTTTCACTCAATCATAACATACTTCAATTGTAAATGTCAAATGTGATAAAATGGCAAGCGGTAAACTGTAAGCCCGTAACCACGTCTGATTGGCGTTTACGGGGTTATTTGATGCAATTTTATAAGTTTACCTTATTATGCTTATTAATAAGCGAGGTTTTACTCGCAGTTATGATTGACATATCGACTTATGTGTGGATCAGTGTAAATGGCAACATCATTTAGCGAAGATGTATTCCGAGAAGAGCAGATAATGTTCTCACATGGCCATCGACTCGCGACACAATATAGGAAAGGCTAATAGCAGAAACTATCTCTAGATAGCTAAGTTTCCATACCATAGAAACTGATAAGCCAGATTACGAAAGACTGCAAATAAATATACTATCAGCGGAGATCAAATATAAATAGGTCATCCATTTACCTCTATAATTTTCATTGGAGTTGGTCTCGGCTATTGAAGGTAGGGCGTTCACTCTGCATTTTGGACACAAAGGTATTCTTTGGGCAAAGATATCTTCTCTGATGTCGTCCGCTTTAACTTGATATTTACACCTTGTACAAGAAGCAGTAGCAAACGAGCCTTTGAGAGAGAAAAAAAAAAAAAAACATAGAAAAAACGAATGCATAATAAGAAATAGCACGATTAAAGAATTTCAATATTTTTTCTATTTAACGAGAGATACTTTCGATCTTACATTTCCATTTTTTCTTGAGTACAAGCAACCCTTGTATAACACGATACTCCAAGAACATGGTTTCGATATAGCACGGTACAAAAATTGCGAAATACCCTCCTATATCACGGTTTTGATATATACAAAACAAATTCGCCTAATTTATATTACTTCCTAGCTTTTTATAACACGATACATAACCACGGTAATTAACCGTGTTATAGGAGAGTTGCCTGTACCACAGGAATATCGAATTTACATACCGTGGCACTCTATCACGTTTTCAATGCCAGCTACTTGTTCCAAAGTATCGATATTTTGTGAATAATTTCGTAAAAGCTTCTTCTGTTTGTCCAATATTTTTATAAACCTATGACAGGGGCTAGGTTTAAACTGTCCTGGATATATTTCACGTGCAAATTTGTAAAATGGCCTAGGATCTTGACCAAAATAATTGATGTCAAACATAGCCTATAAAATAAATAGTAAAGATCACATATTAACAAAAATAAATATATGAAGTTAAATAAAATGTATTAAAGCAATCAAATTTATTATTTTGCACTACCTGTGGATCGGGTAAATCTGGAAAATCTTGAGCGAGTCTTGAATATATACCATCTCTACTTCTAAAGTCAGGTATACCGCAACTTACACTCACACCAGCGCCCGTCAGAACTATGATTTTTTTACTATTGCGAATTAACCTAACAACATCGGACAACGTATTTATATGCCTCAACTTTTGCCTTCGTGGTGGTTCACACATCATATTTAATATTATCTAAAATATCGAATTGCTTAGCATTAGTATATCCTGATCACAGATATTTTATTTAATGTATTTTCATATTCTATTTACTATTTAATAGATACCTTCCACAGCGTCAGGTCATCAACCTGCTCTGGAATCTGTGTGGAATCCATGAGTAGGTGATGTAAAAGATCTCGTGGATCTGTACCTATTAACATTTGCTTTTCCACCCACGAACAGGCGTTTTGCCACTGATTACCAACTTCTCCGTTACCAGAAAGTTCAGACAAACCTGATAAATCTGACAAATTGGATACTGTCGATGACACTTCGTCTTTTTCATCTGCAGTGTCAATCCTAATACACGAATGATAACAATAAATAACAAAATATTTCAAAGTATAATATGATTTAATGATTTCAACTTACGGGCATCCAGTATCGTCACTGGTCGAATCAATTCTAGATGAAGATGTCAAATTTGTAGCATCTGAAGAAGTGGAAGCAGACTTGGATTCATCGCTTAATTCAGCATATGCGCTGTCTGTACCCGATGTTTCTATATATATATAAAAGAAAATAATCATTAATTATTTTATTACAAAAAATTAATGTTAGATTTTAACTCTCAAAAAAAAAAAAAAGAAAAAAAAAAGAAAAGAAAAAGAAAAGAAAAAGAAAAAAAAAACCACCTATATTGTTATAATATAGATTCTAATGAATACTATACATATCTAACTTTAAATATTATTTCAACCAATATATTCATGCAATTATAAATTATTATTTCAAATGAAAATATATTTTCTTCTCCTTTGTATAAAAAATTTGTATATAAAAGAAAACTTAATAACTTTATATATCCTTTTAGAAATAGAACAATTCAATAAATCTATTAAATTCTGTTTTGTTATCAATGGATCATAAATATAGATTTCAAAATTATTTTATGTAATTATAAAATAAATTTATATTTTTATTACTTCGTTTTTTTTTTTTTTTTTTTTTTTTTTTAAGATGTACACTTATATTTATTAATATTTAATGAAAAATTATAGTTCAGATATAAATTTCATCTCATTATTTATATATTTGATTTATAAATCGTTTTCATAAAAATAAAAAATAAAAAAAATAAAAATAAAAAAAAAGAAATGAAAAAAAATAAAAAAAGAAATGAAAAAAAAATGAAAAACGTAATATTGATTGTATCCGAAGATATTAATAGGGGGAAAAGAAAAATGGTTTTATTTAGAAAATCGCTATCCATTTATAAAAGTCGATGAATTATTATTAAAATATCTTTATATATATACATACATATATATATGTATATATATAGACACACATATATATATGTATACATATATATGATATGTATACATATATTCTGTAAAAATGATTATATTTGTAGGATATCATATTTTTCCCGCCTATCAATGTATATGCGCAATGAAGGAAAAACAGTTACGTTTCTCTTTTATGTGAGAATTGTGCCATCTGTGAATCTCTGCGAATGAAGCGCACCGAGATGCTACTGTCACACTAATCCTTCGATACGCGCCTCAAATGCTTTATGTTCTAAGGAAAATTCTTCTGTCTTTTTTTACACGCGACATTGAAAAAAATGCGACCAATAGCAAGGAAATCATAGAATACCGGCCTTATAAAGTTGCTTGAGGAAACTGTTAACTGCGGTAGAAGTAAAGTATTTAGAAAATACGACGCACGAAGCGCAACTGTCATGGCGTCCTCAGTACTCGCTGCAAACAGGATCAAGCTAAGACAGACCATGGAAAATGAGGTGACGCCTTTCGCTCCGCCATCTTGCAATTTTTGTCGATTTCTTTAATTAATCGTTCATAATATTGCGAACATACCTTCAAAATCTTCATTCGCTCTGTCGCGTACGATCTCGCAATCTCTGAAATCTGGTTCAATACTGTTGATAGACGTATAGTCGTAACCGTCGACCTTTCGCCGTTTTGCTGGGGACGAATATTCTGGCACCTCCGAGCCCGACGCCATTTTCAACAGCAATGCATTGCACACTTTGATGAGCGGGCCGGTAGCTTAACAGAGGTCGCTTTTGTCCACGATATCCCCTCCTTGGTCTTAGATGAGAATAGGAGACGGCAACTAGACCGATTTCTACCACTTAACAATAAAATCAAATAATGGCACAAAAACCATCATTGAAAATTATAGTCATAAATTTTATATTTTAATCTCGATTATAATTCTTCATAAAAGACTACGCGTACATACAACATTACATATTTTATTAAGAAATGCCATTTAATTCATCAAATAAATTCATAAAAATTTTAACCATTTTTTTCATTATTGTACAATATATAAAAATATCAAATGTAATAAGATAAATATATTTTATTTATGTACTTAGTTTTATAATACAATATATATTTATCATTCACTATTTCATGATGAAATATTCCTCAAGATCTATATCATTTCTTGTGTATATCTGACATGTAAATATATATGTATGTCAAATATAATTGAAGTAGGAGAATTTACATATTTTTTATTTTAATACGTTGTTTTATTAAAAAATACAAAGAGTAAAGGAAAAGAAAAATTAATTTTCTCTTTGAACATCAGTGAACTGCTTCGCATACTTAATTACGTCAAGAGGTTAACCAAGTAATCACAAATCGTGTATTTTTATTGATTTACTTACCTTTAATAATTGTGATAGTTATTGCTCTCGTAATACTTTAAATGCAAGGAATATTTATTGCGTGAACTGTAAATATACATCTCATATAAATAATTGAATTGACTAAAACGTATATATATATATATTCGTATAATGTCATAACATATTTATATATGAAAAATAATTAAACAATACTATAGGATAGTACTAGTACTAGTACTAATTAAATAAAACAAATTTAGTATAAATTTAATATTAAAAACTTGATTGTATATAAGAGCATATATACAGCACACACACACAATCTATTTTTTTCCTTTTACAATATTTTATGTCAAAATTAAAATCATAATAAAAAAATACTATTTTTTAATGTAATTATTTATTATATTACAAAGAATTATACGTTACTTTAAATTAATTATACATTAGTTTTTATCATTGTCTCTTTTCTTTGTATCTTTTCCTGTAAGATATTTAAATAGCATAACAACAGGAATATTGCCCTGTTCATGTTTTGGCACATATTTTTCTCGAAAAAGATACCAAACAGAGTGTATTACACTTGCAAGGATTACAAATGATGCTAACGAACGTACCATTAACTTCATGGGTTTTATGGGTTCCATTTTTTCAAAAGTATTATATTTCTTTTTTGCAGAAATTATTTAACAAGATGTTAATATTTCTTGAGTGATATTAATATCAACAGGTTCATAGAGAAAGTGCTTTTATTTCATTGTATTATAATTAGTCGGACATAGGATCGAAATTTCTAAGAAATTTAGAAAATTATATTCTCCTGAAATCAAATATATATATTTATAAAGTCTTTTACAATTATTACTAATTATAGAAAAATAATAACAGCAAAATATAATATTGACTTTTACTTCAAATTTGAAGTTCTATATATGAAGAATGTATTTCAAATGGTATATATTGTATGAGATAGTAACATTTAAGTAATTTAGTTACCTTAAATTATCTGATTCGTTAATAAAATTATTTATTATAATTATTACTATTACTTAATATTATCATGAAATAAAAAAAACATATGAAATCGTTGTTGAAAATAAATTTTTTCTCTCATGTAGGATGTATTTTAAATAGGTTGTGTAGAAATGCGTAATGGATGCATCTATGTTACGTGATTTAAATCGGAAATATATAGCTTATGGAATTTTTATTCTTAGAGAGAAGCCATTAATACCTTAAATATAGAAGAATCTACAGAAAAAAGATCAAAAGAGTATATTTCCTATGCCACTCTATTTTTCTCACAGAGAAATAATCATATATGCACATGCGTCACTTATAAAACTTTCGTTGTGCCTTTATAATGTATCGTATCTGCTTATATAGAAACGAAGCTTAAGTTGTACCAACACAAAGACATTACAGTACAACTTTTAGTGATGGTAGTGTAATACACGTGTTGACTTTAAAAGTATACAAATTTAATTTACTATTAATTTATTAATAAATATTTTCAAGATTTGATAATATCTAAAATTTATTCTAGTAATTTTTTAATAAATACATAAAAATGAGTGTAAGTATTAGATATATTTTGATTTTATATGAAATTTGTAATTTTATTATAAAATCTAATCTTTAGATATGAAAACAAGTTTAATAATTTTTGTTTTATATTTAATAAAATAATTAAATGTAAACAGTAAATATTTTTTATATTTTTTAATATGTATAATAATATATATATAAGATAATATTTTTTTTCTAACAGAAGCAAAAGAAACCAAAGATTAGTAAAATTAAAAGAAACAATCAGACAAAAACAAAACTTTCAAAACAAGGGAAATTAAAAACACGTAGACACAGGCAATCTAAAAAACAAATTCAAAGAACTTTACCAAAAGTAGACAAAGTAGAAGAAGAAGAAAGTGATAATGGAGAAGATTTATTACATATGGTTGAAGAAGATGATTTATCTTTTTTACAAAATGCTATTTCTAATAAATCTTATAATTTACTGAAAAAAATAAGATTGAATGAGTATGAAATGAATCATTTTTATACAATTATATAATCAAAACAATCAACATAAATTGATATTTATTTTAGAATAGTTGTAAATCATAAACAAGGACAAAAATCTAAAAGAAAACAGGAAGAAGATCAACTAGAGGAATCGTATGAAGATCATGTATCAAAGTTGAATGAAAGAAACGGTATAAAAAAGATGCGTATGTTACTTCCTATAAAAACTCAACAAGGAGTGATAGAAAAGAGAATTATAGAAGAAAAAGAAGAAGAAGATAAGGAAATTGAAAATAATGAAGAAAGTATGTTTGAACAAAATGGGGAAGATGAAGAATTAGATGAACATGGAGAAATTAATTCATATTTACAAGTAAATCTTTGACAATTATATATTGACTTTATATTAATCAAATATGTTATATTACATATAAGAGAGTTACTTGAATTTAATAACTTTAACTTTAACTCTAATAACGATAAAATAATGGAATTTAATTAATATTGTAGAACAATTTAAATAAGGAAAATGGTGAAGCAGTATCTACTGTAGAACTTATAGCATGTCGTGAAGAAATATTAAAATCAAGGCGCTTCAAAATTGGTGTATTGTCTAGTACACTTTTAGAGAATCCAGAACTTAAATCTAGTAATTTTAAAGTACTTTTGGATTTCATGGAAGAAAGCAATCCAGAAATCTATATCACAGTTAAAAAATTGGCAATGATATCACTTTTAGAAGTATTTAAAGATCTTTTGCCATCTTATCAAATTTTACAACTCAAACCGGAAGGCGTCAAATGTTTGTATATTTTGTAAACCTAGTACACTTAAAAATAATTATATTTGCTTAATATCCTTTAGTTATTAATTTTTATATATTTTTGATTTTTGTTTATTAATATTTTATATTTTAGTGAAAAAAGAGACATTACAATTACAAAATTATGAAGCTGTATTACTAAAAAGTTACAAACAGTACTTACAAAAACTTGAAAAGATGTCTAATATCCTGAGAAAAAAAGCAGGAGACACACGAATTGTTTACGAAAGAGAAATTTTATTGGGAGAAATGGCTGTAATGTGTATGTGTGAATTATTAGTTAACCATCCTTATTTCAATTTTTCCTTTAATATAGCGAACTTTCTCATACCATTATTAAATAACAAAAAGGCTAGTGTAAGAGAAAGAATAGTAAAATATATTTCTGAAGTATTTAAGGAAGATAAACGTGGAGAATTATCACTTATGGTAAGAAAATTCTATAAAATTGTTGTATTAATTAACTACATTCTATATATAAATACTTTTTATGATTACAGATAGTACGTAAAATAAATCAATTTATAAAATCTAAAGGTCATAGTGTACATGCTGAAGTTATATCTGTGCTTTTATCTCTTCGTATAAAAGATATTGATCTTGATAAAGAGAAAGAAGATGAAACTAAACAAAAGAAACTAATGTCTCACAAACAAAGAATTCTTTCATTAAGCAAACGAGAAAGGAAAAAGAACAAAAAATTAGAACAAGTAGAAAAAGAACTACTAGAAACCAAAGCAGAAGAAAACAAACAAGCAAAACAGAAAATTTTTACAGAAATAACAAGTGTAGTGTTCACAATTTATTTCAGAATTTTGAAGCAAGCTCCAAATAATAAAATTTTATCTGTATGCTTAGAAGGATTAGCAAAGTAAGATAATCCCTGTATTATGTATATATATTTTACTTTATTATTAAAAAGAAAATTTTCTTCATATATATATTTTTGAATTTTAGATTTGCACATTGTATCAATTTGGACTTTTATCAAGATATAGTAACAGTTATAGATAGATTGATGGAGGAAGGTAATTTAGGATTGAGAGAACAACTGCATTGTATTCAATGCGTATTTACAATATTATCAGGTCAAGGTACATCATTGAATATTGACCCTTACAAGTCAGTATATTTTATTATGATATATAATCATTGAAAAATATTTTTCTAAGATAATATTATATATATCCATTTTACAGATTTTATGTACATTTATATAAAAATCTTTTAAATATTCATTGTGGTAAAACACAAACTGAAATAGAAATTATTTTGAGAACTTTAATACAAGTACTTATTAATAGAAGAAAAAGAATTTCTTCTAAACGTTTAGTAGCTTTTGTAAAAAGAATGATTACTTTAGCTTTACAATTACAACATAATGGAGCACTTGGTTTACTAAGTATTATCAAGCAAATAATGCAACTTGGTAGAGCAGTAGATGTTTTATTAGATACAGATTATACCAGTGGAGATGGATTTTATCAACCTGAAATTGAAGATCCAGAATATTGTAATGCACATTGTTCTGCATTATGGGAGCTTGTTGTCCTTCAGGTGTGTAATTCTAAAGATTTAATCTAAAAAATAAATCATGTTTATTCTACATTAACATTTATTTTCTATTACACAGCGTCATTATCATACCATAGTGCGGAAAGTAGCAAAAAATATAGCATGGAATGTACCTGTAAATGGTGAAGGTAGTTTAAGTTCAGATATTGCTAAACTGTAAGTATATACATACAAATGATATTTAAAAATTTAATAAAATTTGTAATTTTTAACTTATTTTAAAGTTACTTATTTCTGAAATTTTTAGAACACCAGAACAGTTTTATACAGAATTTGATCCAACTGGTGTTGCATTTAAACCTCCTGTGCCTGCACCTAAGAAAATAATTAATAAAGCAAATTCGATAGATAATTACTATAAAAGTAATGAATTTGAAGAATACATTAACACTATCAAGAATCAAGAATTGTTTACAGATGGATATGTAGATTTTTATAAAGTATTAATAAAAGATTTGTCATGTAACATATAATAAAACATATAATAAATTTTTGTATAATAAATGTGTATATTTCATACAATTGGATATGTTTCAATACATTTTGAAAAGTTTTTGTTTTATATTCTTCATACTTTATTGTGATAATGTTTATTAAAATTTTATATTGAAATCGACGTTTTTTTGTATTCTTGTTTTTTATTCTTTTTTTTATCTTTTCATTGCAACAATACATTTGTGGCAAAAATACTTTAATTTATTTTCATTACGAATAAAATAAAAGCATTATTACAGCAAATATAATGTTTCTTCTTTGTTCTAAAAATAAACTACAGAAATAATAACGAATATGATTCCGTTTATTCGCTCTACACTTTTTAAATAGTAAATTATTATTTCGAATACTTATATATTTATATATCTAGAATTTATATTGAAAATATATGAGCAAGATCTTTAATATTTCTTTTAATAAGTCTTAGCTAGTAGAACATAAAATGAAAAATCAAAGGAACTAGACTATCTAATTGACTGTATTGTAGGAGAAAAGAACATAAATCCCTAATTTTTCCAATTATCTCTCATATAACTCTTTCATGACTTTACAATGACACAATTTCATCACTTTGTACATCAGTGGATATAAGAAATTGTAATTAATAAGCTTATTGTATTATATGCAATTTTATTCTTAATCCATTATATTAATAAAATGGATATTCTCACATATATATATATATATTGTATATATATATGCTATCATTCATCCAAATGCTAAAGCTGTACAAAATATGTGTAATGAAAAATGTGATACCATACCAAATGCTATATATGTACAAAAGATTCCTTTTTATACTATACAGTAAAATATGAAATTTGAAAATGAAACATGACATTTAATTTTGTTATCAAAAATGTGTTATAAAATAAAATATTTTATATAAAAAAAAACTCATCAAGCTTAGAGAAATATATATTTTTATTTGTTCTTTTATTTATCCTGTAAACACTCGTAGAACAAGCCCTAAATAAAGATATTATTTAATCAATTTTTGACCTAGAAAATCTTAGTAACCAATAAGATTTGTAAATTCATTTAAAAAAGTGCATAGCTTTTGCTATCAAATTAGTAAAAAAAAAAAAAAAAAAAAAAAAAAAAAAAAAAAAAAAAAAATGAAAGCATTATATAATTAGATATAATAAACGTCATATACAGGTGTTTATTATAGATATAAGTCTAGTTTAGAATATTCACTTTATAATATAATAATCACATCCAATATGAAACAACACATACATATTATTAGATCAACAACTTGAGTATTATCAAAAATGTTGCAAGAAATTAAGTAATGCATACTTATTACTATATAAGGGCTCATCCTAACAAAGTTTACAGTTATTTTTTTCTTTTTTATTCTTGAGTACTTTCCAAAATATTTATTGTATTAACAAAGAGTAAGTTCGAATAAATGTAATATTATGTACTATTGTACAATTGTACCATAGACAAATACATCTTGACACTATGAAGTTCCAGTCTATATCATTGTTGTACATTCACAGAATATTTTAAAATGTGATGTTTTTTACGAATTTTCATTAATATATATAATCATTCATTAATGAAAAAAAAATTATTAAAGTGAATATAGATTGTAATGGAATATCCTCAAATGAAATTGTATTATAAAATTAAATTATGTGTCTTTATCTACATAATCAATGTTATCTGCTATTAATAATTTGATGAATTTACATTAGAAGTTTATATTAATGACCAATTGATTATCAAGTAATATTGTGCCAATACATTTAACAAGATTATTGCAGACTTGTATACTGTAATATATATTTAAGAACTGATTATATGATATTTGAAAATTTTAATTACTTTATATGTAACCGAAATATATACTGTGCATAAAAATAATAAGTAACAACTTGTACCATGTATTTTATAAATAACATCACTTTTGGCTTCCTATTTTAACTAGTACACATAATTGGAAATTAAACTATGTTGTGTGTAATGTAATTTATGAATTGATCAATTAACAATCAATAATCTTTTATGTATGAAAATAATAGCTTTTTTAATAAAATAAAGAATGTTCATCTTATGTTAATGGAAAGAAATCAGTATTGAATTGAAAGATATCTGTAGTAAGTTTAGTTAAATTCTCAATATTTTGTATATAGTCATGAACACAAACATTCTGGAGCGATTGTTTCATCAATATTTTACAAACAAATTCCATGAGTAAAAATAAGAATAAAGTGTTATGCAAGAACGTGCTTAATAATGCTTCTTAAAAAGTTACAGCAAGAATAAGAGATTTTCAATTTGAAGTTTTAGTAATAATAGTAGAGTATAAAGGTAATAAAACAAAGTATATATTAACTTTTATTGGAATGAAGAATAGGATAAGCTAGGTTAAATAACTAAATAAAAAATTTATGAATAATATAAAATTTTTGTAATTATTGTTACAATATTTGGTGCTTGTTCATCTAAGTTACTAGAAATGTAATAATTGAGAATAGGAAGCCAAACAGCAATACAGCAGTAAAATGATATTACTTAATTTATTATCTTTATACTCGTCTAAAATCATAATTGTAATTGCATCATAATTTATAGTTTCACTCGCACACACATTCAAGCATTTGGCAGGCAAGAACCTAATAGACAAATCTAATTAGAAGAGAGCAATATCACTACGATGTCATCATATCACTGACAGAATTTGTAGACATATTAGGTCCTTTTAAAGCATCATTTATATCTCTTCTAAACATTGATAAATTTTGTGTAAACCTAAAATAAAAAAAATAATAATCATTATATTTTACAGTTCTTAGATTATTATAATGAATAGAGGAACTAACTTTGGGGAAAAAATATTCTCTATTTAATTATAAATAGAATAATAATATATATCATTATTTACCTATCTCTATTCTTTGTAAGTAAATTTCTTTCAATGCCATCCATCAAATTTTCAAACCATTGTGCCATCGCAGCTTGTTTATCAACTGGTTGGCTTCTAATAATATTTTCTCGTAACTGATTAAAATACTAAAATATAGGAAATTTTTAATAAAAAATGTATAATGTGTTTTAAGATCATACTTTACTTACCTCTTCATTTAAAAGTATCAGGCCTAATAGAGGACGAGACATGCTCCATTGATTTCTACAATCTTCAAACATTATCACATTTAACACAGTACTTAATATTTGTTGAAGTATTTCAGGATGTTGTTTCAAAACTTCTAAAAATAACTCTCCACCACCAGGAACTACAGCATTTTTTCTTCCTGGATAACCACCCGCTAAGGAAATGTAGTAATCAGATACAATTTAAACAATATTGTTAATATTAAAGATTTGAAACATACCTTTTTGATACAATTGTTTGAATAAATATGTCACTATATGATCAAGGGTTGCACAACAACCGGTACATACCATAGTATCTGAAATAATATTATGTAATCTTAATGTAAATGAAATAAAATATAAAGAGACAAAATTTGTCTTGTTAATAAACAATTATACACTGCAATATTTTTTAAATGCAGTGCTTTATCGCTTATTAAATAACTGTTACATAATATAACACAAATACAAAAAGCAAAAAACAAAAGACATGAACATGAAAAAAGGGCACATGCATGTAATAATATAATGAATTATATTGCATAACAATCTAAAATTAAAAAATATGGGTTGTATATATAACTAATAAATAACATCATTATTTTATGATATGCTGCACTAATTAATTGCAATGTATTATTATAAAGGCAGAAATAAAAAAAAGCATTGCAATGTAATATACTTTCAATGATAACAATTACTAATTTAATATATCTTAAAAATCTATCTACAAATGTTAATGTACTTAGTAATTATGTCAGCTGTGCGGCTGACTGTTCTAGACCCATTGTTTTGCATAATTCTAATAAAAATATTAAATGCATAAATGTGGGTAGCAAAAAAGGAGGCTTTAAAGATAGTCAATTATACAGAATTATGTATCAAAAATTCTGTTTGTAACATCTAGGGTCTAGATTCTACACACTCCAATCCTCTTATTGCCTCTGTTATTACATAAATATTCTGTGTAATTATTTTTTTCTTATAATTACAGAAGTATTTCATGTGTGTATATCTTTATATTACTCCAAATCTAATATGTGTATAAGGTAGATTTTCATTCCAAGCAATAATGCAAAAAAGCATATAACATAGATTTCAGCAAAAGAACTTCATAATTATGAAGAACTACTATTTAAACTAGAAGCTTGAATAATATTAATAATTTTAAACAATCTGAAATATATGTTACAAAATATGTATTATAAATTCAATTGTGAATATCATATTCAAAGAATATTATCATATATCGCATAATTAACAAAGTTGATAATAAAAAATATTTCAATATACACTATGGCTGCACATAGTTATGTTCATTTTTAAAAATATTTATCTTTCATTTTATGTTATTAATTTGTACAAAGGCATAAAGAGTATGCAAAGAATTTAGTTATCATAAACTTATTCTCTTTGCCTGTAAAAAAAAGCAATCAAAAATAATTATAATAAACAGTATAGAATTTTGTATCATTGAAGAAATATATAAACAAATTTAGAAGAACTAAAAAGACTGAATTAAAAAAAGTAATGTATGTAAGTTTTGATAACCTGAAGTAATTAATATAATAGTTTTAAGACATGGCATAGAGGATATAGAGGGTAGTTGTAGGATAGAATCAGCCGCACAGACCTGTATAGGAGTCTTTTTGCGCACCTAGTGCAGTAAGGCCTTCACTGATACTTGAAAGAATATATAAAAAAACTCTTGGTTCCAATGTTGAAAGGAAGACCATATGGTCCTGTGCCAAATATTCAAGCAATACATAATATGTTGCCGATAGTTTCGGATAATCCTATTAAAAATCAATATAGAAATATAAATGTATTTGGAGTATTTTTAAATATTTTATATTAAAATATAAACACACATAATACATACCAAAAGATCACTTTGTGGTATACTGAGAAGTAATTTCACAAATGTATTAAGTGCATTATCTAATGCTTCATCTCCATATAGCCTAAAGACCCCAAAATTTACATAACTACCACAAAGAGCTGCTTTTAACATACTGAAACATATACTAATTCCCTTGAGCTTCAAAGGATAAATCTGATCCTTGGGAACTTCAATATTCAATATATGATTGCCATAGCTACATATCACTTTACTAGCTTCACGAAATAATAAAATTCCATTTGGAGAAGATGCATCAAATTGCAATCGTTGACTTCTATTTAATACTAATTCAGCAAATAATTTCAGGACGGGTGTAGTTACTTGTGGTTCATGATGCCACAATTCCACAGCATGTAATAAGATGGGTGTATAATTCGGATATCTAAACTAAATTCAGGAACAATATTTTTATATAATATATAATACACGCGCGCGCGAACTCACGCACACACTCACTCTCTAATTAGTAGCTATAAGGATACATCCAATCAAAAAGCATCATGTAAGATGTTTTAGTTGTGAATGCATATGCCAAACCCCTGAGATCTCTTGCTACACCAATCAATGCCTTTTTTGCTTCTTCTGCTGCAAACAGTGGAGTATCAGCAGCTCCCATTAGCTGGCCAAGACTTTCTAATGCAGCTATATTTATGGGAATAAATATTATCTCACGTGCAATCTAAATTAATGGTATTACATATTTCATTAAATATAAGTAACTGTATACCTGTGAGGGGTAACATAAATGTATGAAATCTTTCTTCATCTTCGCCTAAATCCACCATTAATAATCTACCCAAAGATGTATAAAACATTGATCTGCAGCGCATTTCTGTTACAGCAACATTATTTCCCAAAAATGGAAAGTGTTCTCTCTATATGTCAATAAAAATGATGACATTATATTTTTTTTCTAATATAATATCATTTCTTTTTTAATCTTATATAATTTAATACTCACTGTATGATTATTAAGCATAAATTGAACTTCTTCTAATTTAACAAGTTTTCGAACACAACTATATCCAACAGAAAGATCATTCAAAAGTTGTAAAGTTTTTGAAATAATTTGTTCACTTCTTCCCCAATATTTCAAATTTGTTATTCTGCGAATTTTTATACAAATTATAAATAATATGCTCGAACATGATCAAACTAAAGTATAATATGTATAATGACTCACATTTTACGAATAAATATACTGAGTACCATGGCTTCATCATTGAGGCCTAAAACATCCGACAGTCTTCTGTATACTTTGGAATTTTTCTGTACCTGATCACCTACGTATATTTTACGGAATTGTTCAAAAAAACTTAACATTGCTAACTCCAATTTTTCGCAACCACCTTGTGCAAGTCTAGAATCTGTAAGGTTCATTAATTGAAGAACTCTACAAACAAGTTCACCATCCATTGCATCATATTCCTCATTACTGTTAAATGTAACTCTTCCACCAATAACACCACCTAATGTTACAAAACAACCAAGAAAACATAAATAATTAATTATAGATTTCATATAATATTGATATAAGTGCTCATTACCTATAATATAAACAAGCCATGTTAATTGTCCTTCTTGAATAGTTATATCAATTTGTTGGGTTGGGGATGCAGTTTGGGTCATTAATTCTTGATACGTTGTAGCAGCCTGATCGAACAATTGAACTAATACAGTACATGTTTTTTGATATTCGCATCTTCCTATCACTGAAACTTGTTCTAATTGTTGATGAAGTACACCTAAATCATCAAGTGGATCTTCCAAACGTTCTCTAACTACCACTGCTACAGATTCAAGTCTTGATGTAATATATGCATTTGCAATTTCAGGAGTATATGTGTTCAATAAATGCGGATCCCCTGCTTTTACATAGGGCATGGATGATACCATTCTTTGCCAAAGAGTTAAAAGATAATGTAAACTATTTGGTGCAAACTGCCACATTTGTAAACTTTGAACTGTAAACTTTGCGATTAACTGTATTGCTTCTGGATAACCTTCTACCAAAACTAATTCTCCAAGTTGAAAATTACTTTTCAATCGAGATAATAATCTACAAAATTCATGATAATTTCCAGGATCACTGAGACCTTGTGGATTTTGTAATATATGCTTCACTCCATTAACTAAATGCCTTAAAAACTTTGCTCTTTCTGTATTAGAAAACAAACTTCGTCTAACTGATGCTATCTGAACTAGACAAGACAAAGCTAAAGATGATAATGAGCTTGGCAGACTGTGATATAAATCAAAGAATAACTTTAATGATGTAAAATCCAAAAATGCGGGTCTCCAACTTGTTGGTATCTGTACTGTACTTAAATCATCAGTGCTTTCATCTGTAGATGTTCCAATAAAGTCAAATGTCAAACAATTTTGTGCAAGCTTTAAGAGTTGTCTAATCAGACCATGCTAGATAAAAGAACATATGAAAATATATAAGCATTAGAAATTGAATTGTGATTTAACTAATTTATATTTCAATTAATAATTAATATTTAACCTACCTGTGCTTCGTCATTAAAATTTAAATTTTTACAATTTTCTCGTGCTGTACTTAATAAAGTACAAGACAGCCTAAATATTTCAAAAAGCTGTGTATCCCTGAAACTACTAGCAATTTTTCTATGCTTTGTAAGTGACCTATTTGCGTCAGCTTCTGATATTTGATTCATTTCACATGTTAATTGTGAGAGCAACTGTACACCTATCATGCAGTGCTCTACTGATCCCTGAATTATATAAAAAAAATTATTAAATTTTATTTTACAATACAATGCCAAATACATATATATTTGAATTATTATATTATACATAAAATTCGTTTTATACAAATTTTTTCAAACCTGAAGAAATTTTGCTACATCACCAACAACATTTCTGAAAACATATTCCTCTTTGTCTGAATCAAACCAGCCAAGTTTTGATATCCTAGCAAACAATGCAACCAAAGCTTGTATAACAAAATTTGGAAGTTTTGGTTGTGTTGCTAAATAATTAAGGACGTAATTCCCTGTTTGTCAAATATTATATAAAAATATTAGTTTGTAATTCATATATAAAAGTTTCTAATATAAACAATGTTTTGACAACAAATAATACCGTATAAATATAAAATTCTTACGTATATCCAGCCTTTGTTGTAAACTAAGTCCTTGTGCTGACCGAGAGACCAATTTTGTTAAGGTAGTAGCAGCCAATAATTGAGCATAAGCTGAATCTCCACGATCCAGAAGGAGCTGGCACTTAGTAAGCGTATCTGGTGCATTTTGAAATGCTACAAGAGCTTTTTCAGCCTCAGCACGATGTGCAGAATCTTGTGACTCATACAATTGCTTGCATAGCAATTCCAGCTGCCGCACTTCCTGTATGTGATCCATTCTTAATGTCACTATTTATACTTGTATTTTAATATTTCCATTTAGATATGTCAACTCTCTAAATTGCAAGGTCATTGTATTCACTTTTGAAGAATTTCTGCACTATGTTTACAGTCAATGTTCAAATTTGAAGATATATTTTAAGAATGTAACTGTTGAATCTGTTTAAAAATTATGATTTCCACTTTACATAGAAAATTAAACTATTTTTTTGTTGTCTTATAAACAAATTTTACAAAGAATTGTCTACAAATATACAAATTAAATATTTCTTTTTCTTTCAGAAATAAACATTTCTTATTAGTATGATCGAAAGAGATTTAAATCTGTTTTTATTCCTGCAATATAAAATTTTGTTTTAAGATTTAATATTTTTTTTTCTTAATGTAATATTAATGTAATTTCAATTTTATAGATCTCACAGTGATTACAAATCATAAGATTTCATTAATGGAAAAAAAAAGAAATGACTGAAAAATATATAATAAATTATTATCATTACCAATATATAATAATATATATGATTATTATTATATTCCTTAAAAATAATAATTATTGATAATTTACTAGACCTAATCCCAATTTATTGTCCAAACATTTATAGCTGAAAATTATTTACTTTATTAGACAAAAACCTGATGCAAACATTATTTTTTCAAGTTAAATTTATATACATTAAGATATTGAGAATTGTAAAATATTTATAAAACATCAAAAATCTTAAATACTTTCAAAGTTCACGTCAACTTTAAAATGTATACACACAATATTATAGGTTATACCGAAGTTGTAAATAACAAAATTGAAATCGTTGACAAAACTTATGTTTATATCTACGTACTATAAAATTATATTTTATACAAGTATAATGAAATTATCTTGGATCAGTTTAAAAAGAAATATATCGTATAATTTACGATAAATTCATAATTACAATAAAATATAAAACAAACAACCACCGAACGTAGGAAATTTATAAACTGATCTTACACCTCTCTTTATCTCTCACACTGACATTCTCTCACACACATTCTCTCTCACTCTCTCTCTCTTTCTCTTTCTCTCTCTCTTTCTCTCTAGCACATACACACATATACACACCAACTAAAATCCGGCATTAAAGAGGTTATGACGATTTTAATGAAGATTACAGGACATTTGTATAAAATAGATGAAAAATAATGAGACGCTTTAATCCTCTTAACAATAATCAAATGTGAATACCATAGAGGAAACAATATATCTTATTCCATTGATTATCTTTGTACATGCGAGTGTTTTTTTCGCACAGAAAATAATATTTATTCACGAACTTGCAACAAAAGAGTTCAACACATCCCTGACAGTTAATCGTTTATTTACGAGATATGCAATGTTAAAACAACACACGAAAGACGAAAAAAATTCAATCGTCCGCCGCAGTGTGTTTTTATTAATAGTGGAGTTATTAATTCGTTAAACACTTTTGATTTCGGCAACAAACGTTGTATAGTTCGAAAGATCGTCTTTTAATTTCACCGCGTTTCAGACACGTTCTGTTTATGCACATTGATAACCGCACAGGTTGCATCGGGTTTACCATTGACTGCTTACCACACGACTTAGGAGCCGCCTTGTCGTAGATAACTTTCTCGCATTTCGAGGTTCGCACGTTATTTTGATCGGCAACTCACCTGTTCATCCGCCATTTTCGTAGCTTCGCATTATCTACAATGAAGGCAGGATCACATGCACGGAGAGTCCTCTACGGCGCAATACGTTACGGGATTATCAGAACAGTGTATCTCGGAGAGAACTCTTCTGCCATCTTTGACTCGATTAGAGAAATAATTTTTATCGAAATAGCTTGATACTTTACTTTCATTTTGTTTTTACCTTTATATCATTATATTATGATCCTCATCTTATTATATTTATACCTAGGTTACCAATAAAATTTTATACTTTTCTTTATAAACAGATAGAAATCAAAGACTCAATTATTTAGAATATTCTTCACTACAAATTCAATTAAAAAATAACATTTTATAACCAATGACGATGAAGATATAAACACTGACCAATAAAAATATAGTATAGTATAAATGTTATATTAAGGCAATATTTGCGTACACTACTTTAATATTATTTTAAATAAATATTTATATGATTATAGAAAAAGGTTAATAAATATTATTATAATATTACAGTCTATACTTTGCGTACACTTTATATTATATAAATTATCAAAAAATAGTAATATATATAGTAATACACCGTTATATATGAAATTAACAATTGTATGCAAATATAATATAATTAATATATTTACATCCAAATAAACGGTATTTAAAGTTATTCATCACCTCTCGCTCAAAGTATGTGTAACTACAGCGACAACCATGGACAAAATACGAACTACAAAAAGAAACTTCAAATAAGCAAGAAACCTTATAAATTTATAATACGAAATTTCAATATTTCAGAATGTTTCTATGGGAAATGTTGAACTTGTATAATAAAAACATCAACGCGGTTTTTTTTAATATTATCGATTGCTGAGTTAGTTTTCTTTTGTACTTCGAACTGTACACATGGGATCTATACACGGAAATTTATAAATGATTAACTTCGGTAATTTTTTAATTATTTTAACAATATAAATATACACAGAATAAAGTAATATTTGAACAATAGTAGATTCGTTTAAACATTATAAAGTGGGAAACGTGTAAGAAACTTAAAATTATTTTAATACAAAATATATTTTCAAATTTCATCTCAGTATCGTTGGCCTTGTACAGTATAAACATAAATGGTCCTTCGATTAACTTTGACGATTCGCGAATTAGTTCTCCTTAGCACTCCGACCTGTGCACCAGATACTTTATATTTTTGAACGCGAAAATTTATAAATTAATAATTACGTTAATTTCTGAATTAATTAAAAATCTTTAACGTACAAGAAGTATAATAAAGTAATATTTAAACAATAGTAGATTCGTTTAAATTTTATAAATAAAGAGACGCACGATAAATTCAAAATAATGTTAATATAAAACACTAATATTTCAAAATTTTAATCTCGGGTTTGTTGGCCTTCTACAATATAAACATAGACGGTCCTTTGATTAACTTTGACGATTTGGGAGTTAGTTCTCCTTTGCACTCCGACCGGTGCACACCTATACTCTCTATTTCTGAACGCGTAAATTTATAAATTAATAATTTCGGTAATTTCTGAATTATTAAACAATCTTTAACGTACACGAAGTATAATAAAGCAATATTTAAACAATAGTACATTCGTTTAAACATTATAAATACTGAAGCGCACTAGAAACTCAAAATAATTTTAATGTAAAATACTAATACTTCAAAATTTTATTACGAGTTTGGTAGCCTTCAGCAATATAAACATAAACGGTCCTTCGATTAACTTTGACGATTCGCGAGTTAGTTCTCTCTTGCATTCCGAACAGTGCACATCGATTCTCTCTATTTCTAATCGGGACAACTTAAAAATTAATAATTACGTTAATTTCTGAATTAATTAAACAATCTTTAACGTACACGGAGTATAATGAAGCAATATTTAAACAATAGTACATTCGTTTAAACATTATAAATACTGAAGCGCACTAGAAACTCAAAATAATTTTAATGTAAAATACTAATACTTCAAAATTTTATTACGAGTTTGGTAGCCTTCAGCAATATAAACATAAACGGTCCTTCGATTAACTTTGACGATTCGCGAGTTAGTTCTCTCTTGCATTCCGAACAATGCACATCGATTCTCTCTATTTCTAATCGGGACAACTTAAAAATTAATAATTTCGGTAATATTATAATTATTTAATAATATAATTATACACGGAGTATAGTAAAGCAATATTTAAACAAAAGTATATTCGTTTAAACATTATTAATAAAGAAAAGCGCGAGATACTCAAATAAAGTTAATATAAAACACTAATATTTCAAAATTTTAATCTCGGGTTTGTTGGCCTTCTACAATATAAACATAGACGGTCCTTTGATTAACTTTGACGATTCGGGAGTTAGTTCTTCTTTGCACTCCGACCGGTGCACACCTATACTCTCTATTTCTGAACGCGTAAATTTATAAATTAATAATTTCGGTAATTTCTGAATTAATAAACAATCTTTAACGTACACGGAGTATAATAAAGCAATATTTAAACAATAGTATATTCGTTTAAGCATTATAGAAACAATAACGCACTTGGTTCTTAGTATAATTTTAAAATTTCGATATTTAAAAATTTTCATCCCATGGTTGTTGGACTTTTTTTTTATTAACATATACGATGTCTTTATTGACTTGGACGATTACTGCATTAGTTTTCCTTTATCCTTTGACGAGTAAACATGGAAAGTCTCTCAGGATGTCTTTGCTACAAGTATCAACGCATATTTAATGTAAATATATTTCTATATCGCACGTTTCTTCAATAACTTATATAGTTTCTTATTGAAACAGTGATAGTAATAATTTTGTTTTTAATTTTTTTATTTCAGAATAGCATTGCAGTCGCGCGAAACTAAGATGTAATCGATTATTTGCATCGCTGAAATAAGAATATCGCGAAGTAGAAGCAGTGTTTGTTCGTTCGGGCTTCGCTATTTAAACAAGTGTATTTGTATCGATTGTGTGCAATGTAATCGTTAGAGTCAGTGCTTGTTTGCAAACCGTTTTGCTTTGTTGACAGTCGAACAGACTGTCTTTATAAAAGATAGTAGAGTTTCGCGAAGTAAATTCAGTGACCGTCCGTTAAAAAATAACTATCGCGCAATGGAATCAGTGCATCATTGAAGAGATTCTTGATCAACTTCGATGTCGACCTACCTAATTTTCAACCACATACGAATCGTCCACTATCAATTTCGATCTAAACGAGTATTTTGGAGCCATCGCAGAACTTCTTAAGTAGTGAGTGAATTTTTAAGTTCCTCCAATCACTCAATCATGTCGAGGACGAAAGGTCCGAATCGGCACGTGTGATTGGTTGTAATTAATTAGTAGAAGAGCATTGAGTGACCACGAGTAAATTTCTTCGGAGATTTACTCGTAAATGGTTTCTTATTTTTTCATTTATTTATTAGATCAGGATAGGGTCTACTTGCTCAAACGCGTTTATAATGATTTGAGATTTTGAATATTTTAATACATTTTTAAATATTTTACTCGCGCGGAAATAAGTAAAGAATCGATATTCATATGTTCTAATAAAGAATGAGCAAGAAGACACTCGCGATGGATAATCTCTGGATTACAAACGAAACTGTGGATGATTTTATTACAATAATTAAAATATTCGTTTGTAAGAAGGAACGTCCAAGGATTTGCTTTATATTTTTAAATAATTATTAATTAAATATTTAATCAATTTAAATTGATAAAAGAAAAGTCTCGATAGAGTCATTGGTTTTGAAAGAGAAAAATCAAGTAGAATGATTGCTAAAAAACAAAGAGACGTAATCCGTAAGCCTAGATGATAAATTAATTAATTTTTAGCTCAGGATTTTCAGCAATTAATATATTATTATCTAATTTCTAATTTTGTTTATGATTAATATCTAAATTCTCCCACGCTGCGAAAAAATGTCTTTCGAAAGTATAATAATAAGTTTTCAGATTCGTTAGGTTTGTATTAGGTTTTTCTTTCATATCTTAGAATTTGGAATCAAATTTTGTCGTTACAGTTTTAGAGTGATATTCGATTAGGTTGAGGCACGAAGTAAAGAAGAGGCTATATGCCGAAGACAACATGTGGCTCAAGAGGATAACTATTAGGCTATTGAGTTATTTTCGTAGGTTCACTAGGAACTTTCGAGAATGGCTCTTAGTTTTACTATGTTAGTATTTTAATTTTACCATGTTGTCATTCAAAATGCTCTTATGGTGATGGGTGT
Source organism: Vespa crabro (assembly GCF_910589235.1). Lineage (NCBI taxonomy): Eukaryota > Metazoa > Arthropoda > Insecta > Hymenoptera > Vespidae > Vespa > Vespa crabro. Next base: position 18,137,518 of record NC_060956.1, on the reverse strand, counting down.
AGGGGTGTAAATTTAAAAAACTGAGACGAAGTAACTTTCCGTAAATAATATTCCCACATTACCACGTGGATGCGAATAGGATTATTTCATATTTTATGCCTTTTTAATATGAAACTTTTTGTTAAAACTTGATTGAATTTATGATTCTAGTTTAATAAAATCAAATTTTACGTTAAAGTCGATTGATAAATTTTGCACATTTTTTCTTTTCTAAAATTCAATTCAATTTATAATTTTATTTTAATAAAATCGAATTTTATGTTAAAATCACATATCTATGAAATGTAAAAGTAATATAATATTTCTTTAGATCAGTATTCAGAATTTTTCATTCTTTTTTAATTAATATTTTTTTTTCTTAGCTTTTAAGTTTAATTAAATTAAATTCAGAATTTTATCGTTCGTATAATTAATATATATATATATATATTAATTCTTTTTTCTTTCCTTATTTCTTTTCAGCTAGGTCCGGGTCGAGGGATCGCGAACACGTGAAGGAATAATTAATTAATATTTAAACAATAGGGTATTCTTAGCAACGTTATAGAGAACATGTAAATATATTATCATATATTATCGATTAATAAATATGATATTTCTTTCAGAGAGAATAATATTTATTCATATCTGTGTTCAGAATATTTCATTTCTTTTTAATTAATCTTTTATTTTTCTTAAGTTTAATCAAATTAAATTTAGAATTTTTTCGTTCGTATAATTACTGTCATTTCTATTTTTTCTTATTTACTGTCATTAATTATCCTCTACATACATTTCGGGTGGAACCCATGGGAGGGGCCCATAGGTGTGGGGCTCTGTGCGGGTTTCTTTCTCAGCACCTTATAGAGCTGCTTCTCTTTTCTTCTCTTTTTGGGGCTCTCTTTTCTATTTCATATTTTTCATTCTTATTTACTATTATTAATTATGCTTTATTAGTCTCGGGTGGGACCCATGGGATGGGGACATGGGTGTGGGCCTCTGTGCGGGTTGCTGTCTCAGCATCGTATAGAGCTGCTTCTATTTTCTTATCTTTCAGCAGGTCTCTTTTATTACTCATATTTCTCTTCTTTAATTATGTTTTTAATTATGTTATTAATATGTTATTTCTTTTTATTATGACTTTTCAGAATTTAATTATGTTATTTCCTTTTAATTATGTTTTTATGTTTTTAGGTTTGTTATTAATATATTCTTATTATTTTTAATTTTTAAGCATTAGGTAGGACCCATGAGATGAAGCGGACTGTTGTTTCAGCAGCGTGCAAAGCTACTTCTATTTTCTTATCTTCCAGCAGCTCTCTTTTATTACTTATATTTTTCTTCTTTAATTATGTTTTTAATTATGTTTTTAATAATGTTTTTTATTATGATTCTAATTATGGTATTAATATATTTTTATTAATTATGATTAATGTTTTAGGTGGGACCCATGTGATGATTCGGCCTGCTGTTTCAGCATCGTACAGAGCTGCTTCTATTTTCTCATCTTTCTGCTTTCATTTTATATATATTTATTTTATATTTTATTTATTTTCTATTTATAATCTATATAAATATTATGTGTTATTTTATATATTTTTTTCTTTTTCTTATTTTCTTCTTAGCTTCTTCTTTTCCAGGATAGATCATCGAGGGATAGGGTCATCTGCGGCCGGATGATACATCGCATGGCAGGATTCATCATCGATTTTTACGCGAGAATACGGGCAGGATAGGAAGAACATTGACGCGCGTGTCGGCGGGCGCAGGCGTTGGTGTTCTCGGGCGCGATTATATATCGTTTGATTGTTCGTATCGAAATCGCGAATTGTAAAGTAGAGTCACCGTTTTTCTAACACTCGCGTGGGTGTTCGGGCGCGATTAAAGGTCCTACCGTGGACTTCGTTTGATATCTTCAAAATTTCGATGGGGGTACTTCGCGAAATTCGGCTTAACAGTAGAATCTATATAATTATAACACACACGTGAGTGTCGCGACGCGATTAGTATTTCTAAGGAGTGCGCTTTGTTTGTTCGAAATACGGAAAGCATGAATTCAGATGTGCTTAATAATTCGTTATGTCTGAAGCAGACGGTGCAAATGGTGGAGCTATCTGTAAGAGGTGTGCTGTAGCTAGAGCTACGCATACCCTGTTAGTTAAGAAGCCAGTGCATTGAAGCGGAAAGGTATGACGGATCGGTATCGTGGAACGCGGATTTTAGAGTAGAGTCATCGTCAGTCCGTGGGTCTCCACATGCAGCAACCTCCACGTGGTGAGACCTGGGTCGATAATACTTGGAAAGGCTAATTATAAATTTTTTAATGCAAGTATTACCGAGCGAATGGCTGCATATTGTATTACTTTTCCATAATTTTTTTAATCTAATTCCAACTAAACATTAACATATTTCCATCTTATGTAGCTAATAATACTTCAAAAGAATTTATTCTTATTTACTCTCATTAATTATCCTTTATATATCTCTGGTAGGACCCACGTATAGGGCGCATGTGTGTGGACCTCTGTGTGGGCTACTGTCTCAGCATCATGTAGAGCTGCTTCTGTTTTCTTTTTCCCTCTACGGCTCTATTTTCTTTTCTTTCTCTACTTTCTCCTACTTTCTCTTCTATCTCATATTTCTTCTCATTCTCTTTTTCATCTTCATTTGGAATCATCGAGTGGAACGATATTCAATATATCTTTTTCTGAATTCCATCGTTGTCACGTTCGCGCACCTTTCGAATTTCTTTTCTTCTCTTACTTTTATTTCCTCCTCTTCTTCTTCTCCAGGCTGGATCGTCGATGTATATATTCTTCTGTGGTCGGATAAGTTCCATTTATTATCGAATGACTCAATTCATAATCGATTTTTACACGGAAATAAGAGAAGTATAGGAGAACACTAGCGCGCATGTCGGCGGTCACAGCCGTGGATGTTCGGCCGCGATTAAAGAACCTACCATGGACTTAGTTTTATTTGTTCGAAAATTTGATTAGATTACCTCGCGAATGCGGATTTTAGAGTAGAATCAGCGTTATTTTAACACACACGCGAGTGTCGCGGGAGCGATTATAAATTCTACCAAGGATTACGCTTTTATTATTTGAAATTCGAAAAGCACGAACGGTCGTGCTTAATAATCCATTATGTCTGAAGCTGATGCAATGGATGGAAACTATCTGTAAGAGGGATCTCATATAACTCTTGTTAGCTGAGAAGTCTGAAGCTCTCGAAGCGAAAAGGCTTCGCCGATCGGTATCGTAAAATGTTGTTTTTTAGAGGAAAGTATCAGCGTTAGCCTGTGGGTCTCCATATGCAGCAATCTCCACGTGGTGAGACCTGGATCGATAGTACTTGCGATATATCGAAATTTTATGTAAGTACTAACGAGCAAATAGCTGCATATATCAAGATTTTGAAAAAATCTTTTCATTTTAATTCTGATTGAACATTAAAGTATTAACACTTTATATTGCTAATAATACTTCCACAAATAAATAAAAAGGATATACTAGAATTCTAAAATAATTTCTTAAAGAAACTCATTGAAAACTTTTCCATCATTCGTCTTTATTTTTATTTATTAATTATTAATTATTAAATCTCGGGTGGGACCCATGGTTAGAGCCCATGGGTGTGAGCTTTTGTACGGGCTGCTATCTCAGCATCGCGTAAGTGTGCGTCCTTTTTTTTCTTTCTCCTGCTTTCTTTTTTTTTCCTTCTTCGGTTCTCTCTTTTTCTTTCACCACTTCTCTTTTCTATGTCACATTTGTTCTCTTTCTCTTTTTCTTTTCCAGCTATCATCGAGGGATCATCGAGGTATCGAGCATAATTCTGACTAAACAAAAGTATTTATACTTTATATTTCTTCTTATATCTTCCGTATATTCAGTAATAAATAAACATTAATTTCTATTTATTGAATCGCATAACTATATAATAGTTGAAAGAATTATTCTATATTAATTAGTTTATTAATTATTATATATATTAATTATTTGTCTCGGATGGGACTCTTAAGTGTAGGCCCTTAGGATGGGACCTTAGACGGATCTCCTTCTTTCAATAAGATAAAATCGAGCTTAATTTTGGTGCTTTGGTTTTGATCAAGTGGAGCAATCATCGAAGGATAAATTCATCTTCGGTCGGATGAATCCGACATATCTTCAAATGGCTCGGTTCATCATTAATTTTTACACGAGAATACACGAAGAATAGGGAGAACTAACTTACATAAAACCGATTGTTATTTAAGCGTAGAAGGGTATACTAAACAAGCTTATATACCGATAAACGCGTGGTGGGAACAGCGTTCCCCGCTTGCGGTTGTAGTTCATATTTTGTCCATACCTGTCGCTGAAGTCATACACGCTTCGAACAAAAGGTGATGAACATCCTATAAAATATATACATATAATGTACATATAATTTATTAATTATATATATATATATATATATATATATATATATATATATATATATATAATCAATAAATCATCAATTTTTGTTCGTGAATAAATAATTTTTCGTTTTATTGCAAAACATACCTGTTCCCATACGATTTTGAAGTAGCAAGCATAAGCCTCATGTTAATGAAATGTCATCAGATTGGGGCCTTAATAAAATGAATTTGTATCATATTTTTTCAGACAACTCTGATTGTTGTAGACAATATCATGAATATCCAAATATATGTTACACAAAAACTTTAGTAATAATATACAAATCAATATGAGTAATATACCCTAAGAAAAATATGTTTTTTATATTAAGAATATCCTCTATTTTTTTTTATATGTATCTTATTAACGAATAGCCATCTCATAATTATCTTGATCCTTACATGAAACAGCATCAACAAGGTAAAATATTTTCTTATATATCAAGGAGTATAGCTATTCCATTCACAATCAACGTTTATTGTACATACACATAAATCTTGGCAAAAAGACGAAACATAAATGGTAATAGTTTAAAAAAATCGACGAGAGAGGAACTGTACCGTGCAGCATGTTGACTAGTTCTAATTTAAAACAATCCATTTTGCACAGTATTTGTAGCAGTGTGCTTGTACTTTATACAATTGTATAAATTTTTTGTTTTTTTTTTTTCCATGATTTCTTAAGCATGCAGAATAATTACAAATAATACAGATCAATCTGTATTAAATGTTATAGCGACATGCTACATTTAAATTACTTTTTCAGAAAATGTGTATAGCCATTTTTCAAATATGATTATTACAAACATCATATGTTGTAAATACTATAATTTTGTTACTTTAAATGTATAGTTATTCATCTGTATTTTGTTATGCACATATATCATTATCTCATCGATAATAATAGTTCAAGCTATATGTAATTTTTTTTTTTTTTTTTTTTTAAGAAGAAAGGTTGAACATTTTTATTAAATATTTAATTTTTTTTATCTTTTTAGGTATTCTTCCATCTTTTAGATTTCTTTAACTTTGTAGGATATTTTAATACTTATTAAATATTTCATAAGTTTTTTATTATAATTTATATATCTCTGATATGTTTTAATACTTGTCTTTTCCAAAGGGATGACAATAATGGAAACTACTTCTTATTAAAATTGCCTCATCCAGTTGTGTAGGTATTATATTTTGAATATAGCTTTTGCACAGCCTTCATTTCATTTTCACTTAATTAAATCTGCATACATGAAATTTCATGTTAATATTAATAGTAAGCATCACAATGTTTTTTCTTATAGATATTTCAACATCTTTACCTCCATTGCCTATAAATATGTAAGTTATGATCAAGCCATATTACTAAGTGCAATGATTTTAAAGAGTAAATAAAAAAAAATGTAATGCCTTATATTACTACTACAATGCCTTATATATTGTCTAAGAAATATTTGGCTCTATATGAAGTATCCTTAATAATATTGCTTAATAAGTTTCATCTGAAAACAATTTATTAAAGGACTTTATATTCTTAGTTAATAATAATGACTTTATTCATTGAATGGTTTAAGACCCCAATCTAAGTAAAAGATACACTTGTACCACTTAGCAGGAAAACGTAGTTTATGGTTTTTCATAAAATCTACATATGTGCATTCATAGACAGCAAAACTGTAATATAATTGGGTATGTGCACACGAAGAATATGTTAATAATTTATAAGAATTTCGTTCTATAATATCTCTACAATTTACATTTCACAAAAATTTTGAATCCATTAAATACTTATAAAAGTATAATTTTACACTGTTACCCCCGTATATACATATCCCCGTATATACTTACGGTTATATATAGAAAGTTTCTCATATTATCATTCCTAGCTTTAACATCACAATTTTTTGTACCCAATTTGGCTACATGCTGTTACTTTTGCACGGTAAGAGCTATTATTCGCGAAAATATCGTATGTATCCGTTTAATATTTTTCATTAATACTTGATGAGTGTGTGTGTATGTTTGTGTGCGCGCGTGTCTATATATATACACATACATACGCGCGCGCGCACACACACACACACACACTTGTAATATACGATGCAAAATCCAAAATCATGTATTGAGTTAATATCAGAAATTACATACGTATAATAAGCTTCGGTTATTTTTTTGGAACATTATAAAAATTACAACAGGATCAAAATATCTCATCTCTGCTGTGTGGAATTACATACTAAAATACATTATTACATTTTATGACAACCTGGAAAACAAATAATTTTCTTTTTATGGCTTAATAAGATCATATGTAAATGTCTATACGCAATATTGTATTTCTATTGATCATTATAACAAAAATCATCTATTCGACATTGGACATAAACATAAAATTTCATTTAAGAGCGATACTGCTTTAGAGAAATTTTTAAATTGATAAAATAACCTCAATGTTTAATCCAAAGAAATATCATTAGTACACATTAAACACACAACATAAAAATTATGCTCTATCCGAGATCAATAATCAAGTTACAGTAACTTTTTATAGCAACTACAATTGTTTTAGAGATACTACATTGTCTGCATGAATATTTACATCTCTCTGTGTATATATCAAACGTAATATTTTAAATGCAAATAACATTTTGCCATGTGGCAACGCGGAAATAGTTGACTTTTACCCATTTTTACGTAAAATGAATATTGCAAAATAATAGTATCTACAAAAAAAAGAAGAAAAAAACATAAAAAAAAAACAGAAAAAAAGAAAAAAAAAAAGAATAATCTCTCTATACATTTAATTCTTGATTTTATATCAATGCTACTTAACATGATATAGCGATCCACCTTAGCTACCTTTGAAAGTGATGAAACATGATAATTGTCATAATTGTTTTATGAAGTTGCATTTTCACATTCACACAAAATAAGTATCCCGATCAGACAACAGTTTACAATTTTCTTAGCATAAATTAATTATATAAAAAAATCATTAATTTACTATAATACATCTAATATCTTATTAAGTGTATCCAGCCTCCCTAAAACGTTTTCATTTTGTTGCGTGTTTCAAGTCTTTTTCATAGTAGTAAAATGGTCAACTTCTATCGTATCATAGAGCGTAGAAGAAATCCAGATATGGCCATAGCAGACGGCAAATCCATGGGATGTATTTATATGGTTTTAATATACTGTTCATTACTAAACGCAGTGTGTGTGCCTCAAGCGCATATAAATTAATTAATATTTTTATATAAGTCAGTACATATCTCCTATCTCAAGGGAATTTCTTTCGCGTTTCACTGCAAATAACAAACCAAAGTCCATGATTAAGAGTTTTAGGATGTTTGTGTCTGTTTAGGCGCTGTTCACACTGGACACTTATTCTTCATGTTTGTGTACACTATCGTGAACACAATCAATTCACTCACTAACCACTTGTCTGAAACAAAATAGTGCTATTATTTTATAGATTTCTTTACTAAATGAGATTAGGAAACACGTATAAAATTATTAAAAGAAATTTATCATTAAAATCTATGAAATTATTATATTATTATATTTCCTCTTTTTTAAATTTTACAAATAAGGTAGACATACGATAAGTCAAAAATATTATTTTCTAAATGAGTATGTATATTTACTATAATTATTTAAAAATATAAAAATATAAAAATTTATTATAATGATATCAATTAAACGTACACTTACAATTATATCACAATAAAGGAATCTTCCTGTTGATGAGTCACTCAAATGCTGTAAAAAAAACAAAAAGAAAAAATGTTAATATTTAGAAATAAAAATATATTTACATTTGCATATAAAAACTGAATCTAATTATACATACGAGAAGGAGATCTGGTACCAGATTGATTGGCAGCTAAAGCATTGATTGGTGCTGGACCGCTAGATACAGATCCATTTGATGGATTAAAATTAAGGAAATCCCAAATTAGTATCGTGTCATCATGTGATGATGATACTATTTGGAATTCGTCGAATTGAAGACGAAATACACGCCCAGTATGTTCCTACATTCGTATAAAATTCGTACAAAAATATATAAGACGAATTTGATTATACCAGGATAATAAAATTATTATAAAGATCTTACCACTAATGTACGCAGACATAAAGTGTTTGCAAGTGCACGCGGATCTAATGCAGCTACCAAATCCCATACTTTAATTTTTCTACAACATAAACGAGACAAACGTAATGTGAGCATCATGAGTGGTCAGTAATCTTTTCTGTTACTATGTATTAAATTTATAGAAAAAATATTAAAATTTATCATTATTACAGAGATAATACATACCCATCATATGCTCCACTAACAATATGTTTACTGTCAAATCGTATACATCTGACCAGTTCTTCATGACCTTCTAAAACACGTAAACATGCTCCACATTCAATGTCCCACAGTCTAATAGTGTTGTCACTGCTGCCACTCACGACTAAGCGATCCCTATATTGCAAACACGCTATACCCCGTTTATGTCCATTTAACGTTCGTACAAACTCGCAGGTGGACGTATTCCATACTTTAATAGTCCTATCACCACTAGCAGAAACGATATATTTTTCATCAAAATCAACTACATTCACTGCTGCTCTATGACCCACAAGTACTCTTCTCAATGCAATTTCCTTCTGTGATGTCATATCCCAAACTGCTATCGAACGATCCTATACGATAATAAATATTCATGTAATATTTATTAATTAAAAATATGTATTTTGAAATATATTAAGAAAATAACATTTGTACTAACCTTCGAGCAAGTGACCATCATACCATTATTAAATCTGAGATGTAATACAGCTTCGCAATGATGTATCAACGTACTAACCATCTCACCTGTTGTCGCATCCCATACTCTTACTGTACTATCCGAAGAGCCTGATATTATGGCTTTGTCATCATATTGTAAACATAGGACAGAACCTGTATGACCAGTCAACACCTTAATGCATTGTAATGTATTTCTGTCCCAAATTTTAATCGTATTATCTCTTAATCCAGAGACTATTTTTTGGTCATCATATTGTAGACAATAAACACCCTTTGAATTTTCACTTCTGCAGTTTATTCTTTGAAGATTAAATCTACCCATTCTCCAATTATTATCTATACTATCAATATCTTTAACAATCTTGGGATAAAGATTTCTGTAAAAGTTATGATTCGGATGACTCTCTCCTGGTCGAGGTTTAAACAGATATTGTATCCTATGGAAAAAAAAAGGAAAGTATATGTTAATATCATAATTGTTTAAAAATAATTAACTATCAACATGCATACTCTACTTCTTTGAAAAGTGGCTGATAAATTTCATAGTTCTTAATAAGGAAATATTCACCATCCTCTCCTTTCTGCTAGGCCTCTCCAAACCGAATCCGTCCTGACTTTACGTTCAATTAATTTCTTCCAAAGCATTCCTTCGCTGATAACTCTATACCATTCTTTGCAAACTAATTCTGCAGCTGTCAATGATTCGGCGTCCAAATATGAAAGAATACTCTCTGCCACATGATCTAATCCTTTTTCTGATTAAAGTATTTCAATTATTTCATAGAGATCGCAACATATATATATATATATATATATATATATATATATATATATATATATATATATACATATATATATATATATATATATATATATATATATATATATATATTAATATTAGATACAACAGCTCAATAAATAAAGTATACATACTTGGTAAAAGAGAAATAAAATCTCTCTGAAGCATTGGCTTGAGATACGCATTGATGTGTCCATGTTGATAATGACACATACGTGCTAATAATTGTTCAACAAAGTGAACTTGTTCTGGTTCACTCCACTTCTCAAATAATTTCATACAAATTTCTCTTTCTTGCCCATACTGTGGCGATACACCCATAGAAGGTTCTTTCTTACGAGTGGGATCATAGAGAATCGTCATTGGAAACTGTAATCACAAATATATATAAAGAATGAAAATTAACAAAATAATTCCGAAATAAATATTCAAGATTGACAATTAAATAATATTTTTTTGTACACAAACTGGTTTATATTTTCAAAAGACTTGCTCGTGATTCATTGAGAGAAACATACTTATCACATTGTCGCATATATATTTATATAAGAGATTAAGTTAATATACATACGTTGTAAAATCACTAATTGATATATAAAATCGTATTTATTAAAGAGTATTTAAGATGATATTTTTATTATTATTATATTAAAAATGGTTTTAATAAAAACGCGTTCCTCACGTTGCCAACAATTTACCTTGACAACAATTTTGTACCTTCCACATTATCATCTAAGCGTATTGAAAAATTCAAATAATACGTACACATATAAATGCGCATATAAATCATATAAATCATAAAAATCGTGAAAGAAAAATATCGTCGATCGTCTAATAATACAATAAAGTACAACGAACGGAAAATGCAAATATATTGATCACAAGTCAGTGAGATAATATTGCGCGAATAAATAATTATTATAGCAGAGTTCCCGATAACGCGTATATCTAAAATAGATGAGAGAAACAACCTCGACGTTCGCATTAATAATATTAATTCTATTTATTTCCCAAGACGTAATATTCGATTAACGGTCAAACAATGAATAATAATAAAAAAAAGTACAAATAAATTCATATTTATATAACATCAGAAAAATAAAATTTATCTTTTTTTTTTTTATTGTATTTTTCTTTTTTTTTTTTTTTTTTTTTTGCTTTGCATAAGAATATTGAGAAGAAATAAAATAAAGGCTAAGTTACACAAAGAATAGCTTGTGCAGCACGGCACACTGAGAAACTCGACCGTTTCATCCATACTTTCACCGCACATACACGCGCACTCAAATATATAAAACCTTTTGTACTTACGAGGAACATACAGCACCGTTTCATATTTACTTAAGACATAAATATGACATATTTCTTTTTCTTTCTTTGCGATAAGTAGAATTGACTTTCGTCAACTTTCATTATCTATAAGTCTAAATCTTATCTCTTTAGTTGATATGGATTTCAATACATCAGTAATGTGTGAATCATTAATGTATATTTTTAATGAATAATATATATTCGTGCAATAATATTAAGTATTAATACAATCATAGTAAAATTAATGCACAAAGTATAGAAAAAAGAAATATTCAAAATGATTTAATTATGGATAATTATCCATACCTTTGATACTAAGAGATCATTGATAAATAATGTTAAAAAAGAAAAAGAAAAAAGAAGAAAAAAATATAACAGGTAAAAAATATAAGAATCTTTCTCGTCAAATAATATAAGTATCGATTTGAAATCACGTTAGGTCAGCAGGTCGTATGTATGAAAGTGCACGAGGGATCATCGACCTTTTAAAAATCATACTACCTTCCCGCGCCTTGCACGTTTACTTTGCGTATAATCTGATTGGTGGATTATGAAAAATAATCATCATATATAATAGAATTAATGCTTCGTAATTCCAAATTAATCTTTACTACTGAATTGTTTAAGAAAATAAATTAAAAAAATAAATTTTTAACAACAGAAAAATTATCTATTAATTATTAGCTAAATTTTCAAATAAATATACATAAATACTTTCGAATATTTTTGTTTAATCCTTTTCTTACTAAAGGTTACTATAGTCAACTGATAAAATTCTCTATGAATTAAGAACTCTAGGTGAACATAGTATATATCTTGATATCTTTATGGCAATCAACCGTTCGTTATGTTGACATATATTCATTTATGATTCGTTCTATATTAATTTAATATAACTTGTATAAAAAAATCAATAATTTGCATAATGATGACAGTTACATTTTGAGCAATTTCGCCCTAACAAAAAAGCTAATAAAAATAAACTAACATTCAATAACAGAAAAATCATAGCGTTAAGTCTTTGTTAATTTTTGCACTTATTTCCAACAAATAAAGATTTACAAAATCACTTTTATTTATTTCTTCAAAATTTTTATCAATAAAAGCATTTTGTAAAATAAATGACCAATATATATATATATATATATATATAGGTCAGTATAAATGCTTAAGTGTTAGGGTTACATTAGTATATTATAAATACTAATCATCAAATCATCAAGATATTAGTATATTAAAAATACTGATTCAATAAATAACAACAAATATTGATGCTTTGTAATTCCAACTTATTTATCTTTATTTTTAAATAATTTAACAAAATCAATTTAAATTATGAATTTTCAACGACAGGACAATAATTGATAGATCTTTATTATTCATATACCCATACCATATATATCGTCACATGCCTATCTATATTAAACGAATTTGAACGAATAAAACTCAAGAAAAAATATTTGCATTATTTCTTCAATTATATCGTTCATGTTGATCGTTTCTAAGTTGATGCTGCCGGGTGGTCTGTGTCTACCATAATAATAAAGAAGAAGGTCTAGCCACAGACGAGCGTAGAGCTCTCAATTGCCTGAAAATGCTACAAGTGCTCCCAAGCTAACGGTACTGCGAACTCGTGTCGAATCTACACGTTCCTCGGCTCTTTTGTCTTCGCGCGCACCTTTGCAAGAATTCTGAAGTACCGCCTCACAAAACAATATACGTATATAATAGGCATGACACAACATACATACATACATACATATATATATATATACGATATGTCCTACTTAGAGGAACCAATATGCGCGATTATTTCCTTTATTGCTTATCCGTTATATTTCGGATGGGTCAGTTATGCAATCTAAACAAAACAAAAAAAAAATACTATGAGAATACACCGTGATTTAAATATTATTAGTTTCTAATCAATATATATATATATATATATATATATATATATATATATATATATTTTACGAATAAGAGGAGAATTTTATTGTATTATCTCAACTGTGACTATTTTTTTATCGCGCATACGCTCATACTTTGTATACGAAGGAGCAGATAAATTGGGAAATTAAAATTCGCGGTATTAATTGAGCAAATTATAGCAAAATTGGATAAATCAAGTCAATTACGAAATAATCTACAGTTGGAATCATTTTTTGGAATTGACTGCGATTTGTTTCATTTGTGTATTTTTATTTTATTTCTAACACATTTGACCAAAGTAATATTTCATCAAATAAGATCAATTATATCGAAGTTTTAAATCTGCTCCCTTAAACTTTTTAGTGAATTTATAAAAAATTAAAAAAAAAAGAAGAAAGAAATAATTCTGACTAATCAAGATCAACTACGCTAATGAAATAATGTATCATTTCTTTCATATGTATATATGATACTTATGATTAGCGCGTTTGTTCTTTTTATTTAAATGAATTATGACGAAATCACTACGTTCATTTCCAAATATAAAAAGTGTTAAATATATTTCTTCTATAATTTTATTCATCGCGACGAAAAAGTTACATTTTCATGGTGCGAAAAGAAAAAATATCGTTTCAGAAAAAATGAAATGTCATCCTTTTTTAATTTTATTCATTACGAAGCAAAAATTATATTTTCGTGACGACATAAATATCGAATTTCATCAGATTTCATTGATGTATAAAGAAATGTCAATATATCCTTTTATATAGCCATTTTATATAGCCTTTAATGGTTGATATACAATATCCCTTTAAAAGTTCAAATTATCGGATATATTCGAAGATAGTTCGTTCATAATGTGAAGGTAAAAAAAGAAAAAAAGAACAAAATAATAATAATAATAATAATAAAAGAAACAGCAAGAATGAGGAAAAAAGGCACTGAAAAGTTACGATATTAAATATTATAAGGGAAAATGTGACGAAGGAGAAATAATATGACATAGAGAGGAAGCTGAAACTGATTATGTAGTGTGTAAGTTATTCACAGATTCGAGAAATCACTGTGGAAGATAAAAACAGAAAGAGAGGGGAAGAAAGAGAAAGAGAGAGAGAGAGAGAGAGAGAGAGAGAGAGAGAGAGAGAAAGGCAAAAAGAATTATCTTACTTATATACGAATTATTCATTTACGCGGCAAAATTTCAATTCATCAAAGTTACTATTTCAAATATTTAAGAAAACTTCCGTTTGATTGGTTGTATTGTTTACTAATTTACAATGAAAAAAAAATCTCGAACTTTAATAATACAAATAATAAAAATGAACAAAACCATCGAGATAGAGATTTGCTAGTATTTTATATCGATTTAATTTCCCAAAGAGGATTATAACGATTTGTGTGTTCCCGCCAAGATGCGCGTATAGAAGCACGAATTAATTTACTATTGCAATTGATTATGCAATATGATAAATAAAATACTAAGACTACTAAGAAATATAAACTGGAGTTCTGTGAAAAAAAATTCAACGTTTAAAATGTGAAACACATTTGATTGTTAGTAAACAAAATATTTGGAATAAATAATTTGAAAATAATTCATTTCTCTTTTGGATATACAGTTTGTACTTATTTATTTTCAATAGATATACTTCTATTCATAAAGATAATCATGATAAGAAAATATCGAATTAATCCGTATCGTGGGTCTTATTAGAAAAATATAAAATAAAGCATGATTCATAATGATCGATAAAAATAAATAATAAATATTGGACAATAGCTTTCCCCATTTCAGAACTGTAGCACTAATAATTAGAATAAGCAATATAAGAGAAACGAAGTTATATAAAATAAACCAATGGGATGAAGTTCGACGAAGAGAGAGAGAGAGAGAGAGAGAGAGAGAGAGAGAGAGAGAGAGAGAGAGAGAGAGAGAGAGGGAGGGAGGGAGGGAGGGAGAGGGAGAGAGAGAGGAAAGGAGAGAGAGAGAGGAGAGAGAGAGAGATTATTGATCGTATCAGTCCATAAAAAATATTCCAACGTTGACATAACATCATAATGATATATATATCGATAAACGATTAAATGTTCTTTTTCCGACTTTTGATAAATGTAGCTTAATCAATCACGTGACTCATCTTATATATATATGTATATATATATATGAGTACCAAATAACCCCTGTGAATGATATACACTGACCATTTCTCAAACTTCCCGTATGAATGTTAGGAGAGAAAAAAGGGAAAATAATACTTTAAACGACGTTTAACCTCATTTTGACTCTCGTAGTTATGGATTTATCGAAAGTTCGACGTTTCCGAATAATTCCAGGTGTTATATGAAAAAGCACGTGCAATAAACACGAGCCCATATTTCGCAAATGAAAAATCACGATATCCTTCTTCCTGCCTTCATTTTTTGTTCTCACGTTCTCACATTTATATACTCGTCGTTCGTTTTACCTATCTCTTTCTCTCTTTCTCTCTCTCTCTCTCTCTCTTTCTCATCGTCCGCACACATACATAGATAGGGTGTGTATATATATACTAACGCACTCAGCTCCTTTCGTCACAAGGAAACATAAGATGGCGGTGGGTTTCGGGTGAAAAATAGTGATACACTGCGCACCTGAAGATTTGTATTTTCGTCGTCGATGATCTTATCCGTTTCCATGTTGAGATCACGTTTTACACGCACCACGCACCGGTCGCACCTCCGTAAACGACGTCGTTCCGAATTTAAAAAGGGATCGATCCGAGTAAAAGCACGCGGAAGTGCTACAAGAGAACGAACGAACGAACGAACGTACGAACGAACGAACGTACGAACGAATAAACGAACGAACGAATGATCGAACGAACGACGAACGAACGAACGAACGGGCGAGTGAACAAACACAAATGATTGAAAGGAAACTCAAGCGATACGAATCGAGCGATTCGATACTGCTGTCTCCGGCGCTGGCGTTGTCGTTGTCGTCGTTACCTTTGCTTCAACACGATCAACGACGACATTCGCGTTCCCTCGCCATATACAGCTAACTCAAGACAACATTTTACTAATATCCGAAGAAAAATATCACCGTGTAGTAAGATATATACACAAGGGACTACGCGTCACGACAAGCTTTAAAAAAGCACCCCGTGTACAATGATATTCCGAGTTGATACGACGATACACATAAGGGGGGGGGGTGGAAAGAGAAACGCCACGGGAGTCGCCGTCGTCGCGTAGGCAGGGCGAACGGCCGCACGATACGATTCGACGCCAGTCTACTTCACCCCCACCCCTCTTTCTCTATACTAACGCCTTTACAAGAGTAACTCCCTCCTTCATCTATCTTTCTTTTACCGAAGTTTGAGATCGCGCGTATATTTTAAGTAGATCAGAGCGTATGCGAATGACTGATGTTATAGACGTGCACAGCACAGAAGTGCTGAACAGTATAGTGGGAACAGCGAATCTAGAGACAAAGAAGAAAGAGAGAAAAACAAAGATATGCCGTGAACTGTCCTATAACCGTATAATTTTCATTTAGTGGCGCCACTATCACATGCCTTTCAAAATGGCTTCCACTTGCGACAACTCGTTGCGCATGACCAAGAGAACAATGATAAAATACTTATTTTTTTTATGTGCTATCGCGTATTTCAATGTGAACATTGACTAACGTCATTGTCTAGATGTTGAACTCTACAAGATGCAATGCCGATTGGATGTAGGATCAACCAATCGTATGTATGAAAGTAATCGATCATAAAGTAAACAAAATGATAGATCATTCATCGGATGTATTTTCATAGGTTATCTTATTATTCATAGAGGGTTCTTATTTATAAAGGATTGGAAACAATTTATAGGATTAAAGTATTTAACTTAATACATTGTTGTTCTTTCATTAAATGGCAACAATCAATGTTAAATTGTTTATATTATATCCATTTGATTTGTTCATTTTTGTTATTTTTTGTATTCTCTAGTTGCAATTGCATAGTGAATGCTGCATATGGTTTATGACACATTTGAGAATCTAATGGTGGATAGTAATGTCTATAACATATGTATGTTAAGCAAGATCCTATAAGTCCACCAGCCACAATATCTAAAATAATAAATAGTAAATATTTATTGTTATATTTCTTAGTAAATAAATTTACCTTGCCAATGATGATGATAATCACAAGTACGACTTAATGCAATAATAAGAGCAATACAAATTGGAAGAATAAATGAACACAGCTTCCAAGATTGAGCTTTGCCTGTTAAGCTGAATGTGTGAAATTTTCCTGCTAAATATAGTGCCACAAAGCCAAAGCTTGCGAACGCAACTAAAAATAGAATACATTGATATATGTAAACTTCTATGTAATTACATGCATATAAAAATATTAGATACATACATGAGGAATGTCCACTTGGGAATGATTTTTTACCATCTCTAATAGTAATTGGATTTCCTGTACATTTAAATTCAGAATTCATTTGCCCATCTGGAAAACACCGCCAAAAGAAATCTGGCCTTGGTCGTCCTAACAGTAAAAAATAGATATATATTAAGATATCTATTCGAGATAAATGTACTAATGCACAAGTACTAAATCATAAAATAAATTAACTGTTAATAAAAATTTCTAATGCTTACCAACTATAAGCTTTATAATATCTGTAATTAAACCATTAAATCCCAAAGCTAACGTTACACATAACAAAGCTTGAGAAAAATCAATCTTATCCTTATTGATTATAAATGAAAATAATATCACAACAACTGGCATCAAGAATACAAGAGGCTGAAAAATTACAAAATATGTATCATTATATATTTTAATGTCTTGTATGTACTAATTTAAGAAATAATAATTAGAAGAATACCCATAATACTGTAGTTGGAACATAGGAATCTGTTTGTGGATTTTTATATAACCATAATTCATCTTCATGTATTTTTCTAGTAAATGGCTCTGCTTGTTCTAGTTTTCTATAATTTAAATAATAATAGAATTATTATATGTAAACAATAGTAAAAATACTATATTTAATTATATAATTTATTTGTATACAAAAAGTTTTATCAATTTAAAGGTAACTCACAATATAATATTACTGCAAAGCATTTTATCAAAAAACAATATATTATATCCATGCAAGTTCGAAAAATATAATTATACAGTATATAATTTTTTTAAACTAAATATATACTCACAGAAACAATAATGCCAGAATGATTCGTAACAAAACGTCAAAGCAAAATCTCGCTGAAAATTCTATGCCGAAAAGACGTACAATAAGCATCTTAACTACAAACTTTAATAGATTGTATCAATTATCTGTTTAACATCTTTCACGTATAAACCGTATAAATAACATAATATATAATAAATACAAATACTACCAGAATTTTAATACAAATAATACATTACGGTTAATAGTGCACACATTGTTGTGCTTTAGAGACTTAAAAACAAGAAATCGACACGCCATGATAAGTGTCAATCATGGCTGGTAACCTTAGTAAATGTATTGTGTACCAACTGTGTTAAAGTTATTTTATTACATATTCTTTTGCAACTGTAAGTTACAAGAACGGCATTTTAATTGGTTGAATGATTTGTGCAAAATATCATTTCTATTGGACGAATTATTATAAAGTCAATTTTCTAATTGGTCTAAATAAAAAAAATATTAATGACCGTATAGAAAATGATAATATACAGCAAATCTATAATAATTACTTTGATTTAACATAATAGAAATAAAGTTTTAATGAAAATTTAATTATTTTCTAAATTATATTTCAATTCATTCTAAATTGTAATAACATTTTAATGAAAATATATGTGAAAGAGAATAAGAATCTAAAAAGAACTATGTCTAGTCTTATATATGCAAATGCACATAAACGGATAGCCATTGTAACTGAACTGATTTTTTCCTGTTCTTCGAAAACGAGGTCATAAATCTTTTACTTTTACTATGGTAAAATATGTTGAATTGATTAAAAAATCTTCAGTTAATACATAACATCTCATAGAAGGAATGTTAATATATTGAACAATATATTTATTTTAGTAAGTGTACATACCAATATAGCTTTTGACTCTAATCGTGTTTATACGATGTCCAATATTATATATGATGATATATATTTTTGATTCAATATTTTCAATCTTTGATTAATTGTTTATTCTAATATTTATTATATTAGTCAAATGAAAAAGATATTAATTTTGTAGTAATCAAAATGTTCGCAGCCTGTATTGTAATTGACATTTTTCTTTTGGATTTTAGATAAAGAAAAGAGAATCTAAACAAATTATTTATGTAAAAGAAAATTTATCAAAGGAACTATTTAAGATTATGAAGGTCTCCTATATTCATATTCATATTATTTGTTTATGACATAGTAAAAATGTCATCTGGATTGGTTTCTTCTACTTCACTAGGTAGCTATGAGCTACCAAGTCCGATAGGAGATACAGTGGAAGATAATTCTAATAAATTTACAACATATCTGCATCAACTTGCTGGTATCAATGAAATGGAGGTTGATGTGATACTTAAAGATCATTCTTATGCTCGTCCATGGAATTGGAAACCAGAAAATATTTATGTTAAACCAATAAAAAAATTATTTTTTCCAAAAATTAATTCAGTTATGTAAGTTAATATTTAATTAAATTAATATTTAATTAAATTTTGTCCAAGTAAAAAAAATTATTTCTTATTTAACTTGTAGACAAGATGAAGAGATTGATGTAGAGAAAACTGATGATGAGCAGCAAGTTCCACCTTTAGATTTAACAAGAACGCGACATGTTATGGATGAATTCCAGCGATTAGCAAATTTTGCAAGACCAGATGATAATGACGACTGGGAAGAAAAAATAGACAAGTCAATGTGGACATCTTTACAAAGTCGAATATTTACTAAAGTCATTAGAATATTGAATTCTGAGCGACTTGCAAGATTAGCAAAGTCAAATGCTATAGTAGAGCCAATTTTTCGTCGTACATCAATAAATACTACAGCAAGACGATTTAGAGAAACTTTAGCATCAGCTGGTTGGGATTGGAGATTAACTCAATGGTTACATGGTTTATTATTTGATCATCTTTCTCAAGAGTACTTAGCTATTTATCTTGACATCTTACAAACATTGAGATTAAAAATTCCACAACTTGTGGATAAAATGATAACAGTACAACCAAATATTAATGCAAAAAATGGTTCAATAACATGGGAAACTCTAGGTTCTTTGTTAAAACGAACGTGGGATCCAATTGCTCCTACATTAAATAATAACAGGCTTGTAAATATACTATGATAATTATATCATATTATTTTAAAACATTCGCTGCGGATGGCGAAATTATTTACGTTGCTATGGTACGTGTGACGCCGTTTGGCGTTATCACCTATATCAAATGAATAAAAAAAAATATAAACTACACCTAGCGAAGGTATTTGATTTTGAAAACGCAGCGAATGTGTTAATCATATAGAAAATATTTTATGATAATATACCAATATGTTTTATTACAGAAGAAACTCCCAGGAAATCCCATTTTAATAATAGCTCCATCCAGTATTGGGTCCAGTATTTCTTCTCGTCAACATAAATGGATTACACAGTTAGGAGCATTAGGAATGGTTGTTAATGTGCATACACATATAGGATTAGCAGCTAACAGAATGACAATGATGGTATGCATTGATCAACTAATTCAAGCTATGCGAGCTAAAATACAAGATATTAAAAGTGATTGTCCTGGCAGACCAATAATTCTTGTTGGTTTCAATACTGGAGCAGCTTTGGCTTGTCAGGTATAATTATTTTCTATACAAATTATTAACTTATCTGTAAAATAATTAAAATGCAAAGTAAGGTACTTATTTTGTCTACAAATTTATTTAATTTATAGGTAGCACAAATGGAACACGTAACTGCAGTAATTTGCCTTGGTTTTCCTTTTTCTACTGTCGAAGGAAAACGAGGTTCACCCGATGATACGTTACTAGATATTCGTTGTCCTGTTATGTTTATTATAGGACAAAATGCTTCTTTAGTAAGACCTGATGATTTAGAAGATCTTCGTGAAAAAATGTTAGTTGAAACAAGTTTGGTAGTGATTGGAACTGCAGATGATTATCTACGAATATCGACTGCTAAGAAAATATCAGAGGGTATTACACAAAGCATGGTAGATAGATGTATTTTAGAAGAAATAGGTGATTTTGTGGGAAGTATTCTTTTGCAGCCACATCCTTTACCTTTGAGATCTATATCAGTAACAAATTGTGAAAACAAAAACAACAAAAAGGAAAGTCGTAAAAGAAGAAATTCAACCAGTAGCTCTGTTGAGAGCGAACCAAATTCTCCTACTTTGAAAATATCTCGACCAAATACACCAGTTTCTACAGTATCTGTTGGATCTAGTACATCTTTGCCTCAAGTTACAAGAGCTGGATCTTTTAGTACACAACCAACTCTAGTCACAGTGACTGGTCAACATATTAATCAAAGTTCAACAATAAGACGTAAATCGCGAGTTATTAGTAATCCAAAAGCACAATTTGTAGAACATTTGATAACTTCTAGAGTACCTGCACAAGTAATAATAATTCTATAATAACATTTAATTTTGCCAAATTTTGCATACGTATAATTATACAATTTTGTCTTTTGTAGAAAATTACAAACTCAACAAGTGGTGGTATAACTTTAAACATTGGTTCTTTAGCAAGTCTAGCACCAATTGGACCAATACGTTTAGGTTCATCTGTTGATCAAACTAATACAGTTAAGACAATTAATACATCCAAATCTTCAATTGCATCAAATAAAATTCCTAAAATTATATCATCGAATATACCACTTCAGAATGTTCCTAAAATGAAAGCTATTGTTTCGACAAATAAAACTTTTTCAAAAGTAATATCAAGCAATTATAGACACACTAATATTATTGATAAAAATGGTGATACAAAACTGATTAATGTTTTGACAACAGGAAATCAGTCAAGAATAAATCCTTTAAGTGCTGCAGGTATCAAAATATATCTCTTTTCAAATCCATTTTCTCCATTTAATTCAGAGATTAAATTCATTAATAGTGTAATAATTATACAAACGTATTTTGTTCAATAATTGGTCTTTATGCATAGGACATAGTAAATCTACGAATGGAGAAATAAACGGAGCATTGTCGACATTGTTACACAATGGAAAAAGTTCTACTGCAACAATAAATGGTTCTCCTTCTTCCCGTATATCTTTAAGTTCAAGTATATTGTTAACACCTAACATCTCTTCGACAACTAACACAGCAGCTACCACTTCAACGGTTACAAAAGGTAAAATATTATTATCTAATCAATTAATAAGAAATTTACAATGATCATAAAATTTATTTATTTTCCTATAGTATCAATTGATTAGTTAAATTAAAATATTGGAAGTTATTTTATTTATTATCTGAAAATGTGTTTTATTTTGTAATAAAGTTAATTATTCTATGATGTTTTTAACAATATAATATAATTATTCTTTCTTGTCCTTTATTTTTTTTTATTTCTTTTTTTTTTTAGTACATTTTTGGATTATAAAGACAAATCTATTCCATTTATTATAAATTACTGTATAAATTTTAATGGTGTTACGTAGTATTTAGAAAATCTTTTTAAATTTTTTTGAGTTTATGAGGAAATAAATTGAAAATTTTGTTAACAAGAGAATTTTAATAATATATATTTGTTATATTTTTATCAAATTCTACAACAATATTATATAACAAACACACATCAATATATAAGATATTATTGGTTTTAAATTGTAATTTCCATTAGTAATTTTTCTTTAAAATATCATGCATTTGTACTTTTTTTCAGAGTGTAATTAACATGTGTACATAAAATCTCTGGGTATTCTTTGTAAAATATTATAATCTATTATATAAGAAAAACTAAGGGGATTTTTTATCTATTAGCAAACCGTAAATACTTATACAAACATACTCTTGTATGTATTTATATTCTTTTATAATTGTAAAGTTATTTATGAAATTTTCATAAAATGCATTCAAAGAATTGCATTGTAAATATATGCTAATTTTTATTTTATGTTAAATAAATATTTTTTCACATAATTTGGATTTGTTTGATACCTGTCCCAATCCTTTACGATATACAAGATGAATAGAACAGTTCATAACTTATTAATAATAAAATTTTAATTTATTAGTGCAAAAATGGAATAAGTCATTGTAAGTATGGATAACAATGAATGGCAATGTTCAAAATTCATACTACTTCATTTTATAAATAAAATTAATTTTAATATATTAATAGTAAAATTTAAGTAAATAATGTATTATACCATTTTATTTTTATATTATTTCAAAATGTAATTCTCACGTTACGGTCATGCCTAAAAAAGTGAAATCCTCTTAGTTTCTTTAATAATAAAATCACATAATTTACTGAAGTCGTATGTGTGTGTGTCTATATATATATATATATATATATATATATATATATATATATATATTTGAATGTTTTACAATATAATATCTAAAAGCTACGTCTGTATTTTATAGCAATGGAAAACAGAGAACCCTCCAATAGTTCTCAACATGTGGCACTTAATCCTACTCATATATGGGACATACCTAAGATCTCACAGTTATCATCACAAACAGTTTCTACGAACAAAGATTCTATAAGTACAATAGCTGGAAATACTACTGCAATTAATGAAAATATCCAAAGTACCAGAACTACATCTTCATCTGTAACAGTTCCATTCACTTTTCATAAAACTGGAAATAATGTAGCTATGTCTAACCAATTGAAATTGTCTCATAATGTTACAAAAACAATGCCAAAAATTACACTAAATACAAATAACTTACAAAGAATTCAGAAAGGAAGATCACAAACAGCACTAAAGAAAAATATTGTTAATGATATAGATGATGATTTGGGAAATATATTAGACATACCAATAATATTTGCAAAAGATGATGATAGTTTAAATAATGTTGAGAAAGTATACACATCTCAAGCTGCAGATTCTAAAGAAAAATATGTACCAAAATTTAGTAATACTACGAAAGTTGTTCTTATAAGTAACAAGCACGATAAACTTCAACATACTTCTAATAAATTTGTAACTCCTACGACACAAACTATTATATGTCCCAATGTTCCTGTGCAAAATATGAACCACGTAATATTACAAACGCAATCACAAAGTTCAGTAATAAAGACAAAAAGTAGACTTGGATTACCTGCACAGAGCCGTTCGAATCAACCTACTATTAAGTACACTAAAATTATTTTAGCAAAAAGAAATAATACACAATCTTCTCAAGTTGATAAAAATGAACAAGTTCTACTGTCGAAAACTTCTCAGAGATTAAATAAACCAAAAGTATGTATTTTTGAAAAAAATGATCATAAATATGCTCCACCTCAAATAAAATATCAAGAAAATAGTTCCAATGATGTAATTGAAATTGAAGATGCAATAAAAACAAATATTATAGAAAGGAAATACGTTACAATACCTGAAATCGATCTCACATCTCCGACTAAATGCAATGAAAGAGAAACTTCGAATGAACGTGAAGAAAAATTTGAAAATAAAGAACATACCGAACATGCTACATTTAATAGCATTACAGGACTGGAAACATAAGGTACCTTACTATATCTTCATATTGTTATGTACTTTAAGAAGATTATTGCTGTCTTTAAAGTATATTAATAAAACAAATGCCTGCCTCAAAAAAACGCTAATAAGAGATATACATTTCAGTGGATATTGAATAAATAAATAAGAATATATATAGTTTAACTAATTATTATTGCATTAAAAAATTCATTCATTTTTTACTTGTAAATATGTACACTGAACAGACTAAAACAGACATTACAGCAAATTTTGCGTGATTATTTTTATGCTAGTTATATTAAAAGAATGTGATATATCTTATTGTTTAAAGCAAAAATATTAATGCTATACACATGCAATTATATTGAACAAACATGCAGTTAATATTTAAAAAAGACAAAAAAGATGTATACTTGAAATCGATATCAAAGCTTTTACTGCAGTGATAGAAAAGATTATCATTATAAATAATTTAATTTTTTTCTATTTATATATTGACTGATATATCAAAGTTTAAATATATATTATTTGTTTGAATATCAATTTTTATTGTGTTCTTGTATACAAAGTAGAATTATTTTCTTCTCAAAGAATATTTTTGATCTTAAGATTATTTACAATGTAGATTATAAAATGTACAAACTAATAGGCTTCACCGTAAAGTAATTATACTATTTCCACTGGTGATATTTAAAAAACACAAAACTATTTTCTTAGAAATTCCATAATAAATATCTTTCACAATTATTTATTAACTTATAAAAATAATTTTTTATCATCATTTATGTGTTATTTTATTTCATACAACATTTATGTATAGTTCTTGACTTATAAAGTTTTTCAACGCACTTATATATTATCTCAAAGTTACTATGAACCATTATTTTATCTAGTCTTATTATAATTATGGTTATGCAAAGTTGTTTCCTGTAACGTTTATACAATATATTATTGTATTTGTATACAACTTAACATATTGTACACATTTATACTGAAAATTGAATCAATGTCATACAAATTATTATGTGTTCTTATATATCTCTACATTCTTATGTTTTTTTGTTTCTTATATTCAATATGAAATAATTTAAGTTGAAGATCTGTTCATTATAATTATATATTTTCATCGTTTTTTTTATATGTAGTATATTTAATAAAATTTAGGTGTGTGTTTTATGACTTGGTTTTATTAAAATATAATAATATTAAATAAATTATTTTGTGTAAAATAAAGTAAGTGTTATAAAATTTATTAATAAATATATACACATTATAAATTTATAAAAATGTTTTGTGTAGTCATATATTGAAAATTTGTACAATGTATTGCATGGATACACAAATTAAAAATCTTATAATGTAATAAACATTCATCATATTTCACTATAACTTCTTCATAGTAAATGATAATGCAGATAAAAAATATATCTTTAATAATCATTACCAAGCAAAATATCACCATTTTCAGAAGTAAACATGATATGAACTTTTTTACTTAATTCAGGACCAACTCGTCTGGTTGTTGAAAGAGGTCTTACTGCTCTTCTAATCTACAAATATAATAAATATTATTATATTGTATATATAATTATTTTCATCATGATCTATATTATGACTTAAAATATTTTATATTTTTTAATTTCAATCAGAATTTTTTATTACTTACAGGAAGATCTTTTAATAATTTGCTACCATCTGTAGATGTACAATTCATATAAGCCTAAAATACAATATTGAATATTACAAATATAGTTAATATATATATCCATTATATATTGTAATAAAAGAATCATACCTCAACTAACTGCGCTGGACTTTTATATACAGAACAAATAGCTTCTGCAATTTCCAGGCTACTCAAATTAAATTGACAAAGTTGTTGTTGCCATAATCTTTTCAATCCATTTCCATCTTTATCTACCCGTACTGTGTCTCTATTATCTCCTGCTATGTACCAATTATATTCTTTGTCAAAATGTTGTTTCTTTTCTAATTTATATGGTATTTCTGCAATAGCTTTAGTATATTGATAAATCATTAATGCTAAGTCTGATGCATTTTCAATAAGTCTATTATTACACTTATTAATTATTTGAATTTCAGCAAGACACATTTCTAGTTGTTGTTTTGAAATTTCTGGAGATTCCCTATATACTTTAAAGTCTTCAATCTTATTACATGACTTACTTCCTGAACCCTTATTGTTTTTTAATTTATTCTTTTTCTTATAATATAGAAAATATCCTTGTATACCAAAAATAACTAAGGTCATATTATAATCTGGCAATAAAGTCCTTATATAAGAAATACTTGTACAAAAACTATCGTCCGTTAATTTTTCTACTACCTCATTCCAATTCCAAATAACAATTATATGTTTCTCAGTTTGTTTAATAGTTTTCGTGTGTATTTTATTATTTTCATTTACGCTATCTTTTTCTATACTTCTCTCCCAAGTTATACTCTTAGGAATTAAATGTGAGATAAAATTATATGATACATTTGTATCATTTAATGTTACTAGAATTTCTGGATAAAAGTTATATTCTTCTATACGTTTATCCAAAATAACTTTCATAAATTTTATACATTCACCTGGTTTAATATTTTTTAATTTTTTATTTGTTATTGCTTTTAATGCTTTTTCTTTTATTAAGTTCTCTTGTCTTTTACGACGTTCTTCTTTCAATTTATATTTACTCTTTTTTATTGGTTCTTTAAACAATTGTTGATTCGTGCAAATATTTTCTTCATATCGATCAGATTCAAAAGAATCAGACATATCATGCGTAAAAGATCTCTTTCTAGAAAGCGTACTTGTAAACATTTCATTATTAGTTTCAACATTTGAAATAACATTCAATGATTTAGAATTATCATTTATGGTGTATTGTCTTTGACATGGTTTGTTCGTATTAGTAATATTATTTTTATTAGTAATATAATCAAACTGAACTTCAGGAAAATCAAAATCATCAGATGAAGAATCCTGTTGAGAATTTCCTATTTCTGGATTAATTTGATTAATTATCGATGCATCAGATTCGTTGGAATCACTTAATACGATTACTTCTGACATTTTTATTTCTTTTAAAATTGTGTAATTTTTAAATGCATCAGAATTTTATAAAAATTTTTTCATTACAGTTAGAATTCTTTATCCGTTTTCATAATTGTATAGAAAAGGCAGTTTTAAAGCATTTTTCCACCAATACATAACTATAAATATAAATGTATATTCGAATATTGTTTCTTATTATAAGTCATACATATATATTTATATGATTTATAATATTATTAAGTTATTTGTTAGTATTATACTTATTTAAAAATTAAAGTTATTTATTTCCATACACATGACACTACACGATACTTTTTGTTTTACTAACCTCAATTCAGCACTTTTATCGTTAATTATACTACATGCTAATGTATCTTGTTATATTCTACTTTTTTCTTTTCTCTTCCTTTTATATTTATATTTTCTAGTTACCGAGGAATGATAAATATAACATTTCATATAATAAAAAATGAATTTTTCTCAAATAAAATGAATTCATCCTGTGAAAGTTCATGCAAACATTGCACATAATAAACGTTGGTAAAATGTACGCAAATTGAATTAAAGAATATGAATTTACAAAATGTTTTATTAGTACTTACAATATTTTTTAATTACTTTAATATCCATATATTATTATTTTTAATAATTTGAAACAATGGACTTATTTAAAAAAAAAAAGAATTTTTTTTATTGAAATCTAAGATAATTCTAGCAAAACATTTTTACCTTTACGGTCAGATGTTGATATATTCCTGGCATAAGCAACTTATCTGTATTGTACTGTACATATTTTTCTGAACAAAATATGAATCTCAGATCCTTAATCGATAGGATTAGGATTTTCAGGTAATAATTGATCATACGTTAGCCTTTGTAAATAAAAATAATTTTAACCAATACATATCCTTTACCAGGGAACAACAGAAATGACCTTATATTAAGAAGTTTTAATTCTTGTATTACATCGTTCTATAATTGAATTTTCATTATTAATACATATTTTTGTTCTAACATTTTGCAAATAATTATTTTGAAATGGCACATAGAAAAGTTGATAATGAATTTGAGAATCTTTAAAGTAATAATGATGAATTTTATTTGGGATAATATAAAGTTTATAATAATAATAGTAATTTTAATAGTAGTTCTGATAATGGTAGTAATATAGTTTATAAAAGAAAACTATAATCGAAGAATATATATATAACTGACGTAAAAGAAACTACTGTCTAATATTAAATTGTAACAGAAGATATAAATTTTCAAAAAATAAATTTCTCAACAGGATCCAAAAATATACACAAATTTTTACAGACACAGATCAATTACTTGGACATATTGTAAAAGAATGAATAAATATGTCAAGGTAAAAATTACAAAGAAAAATTTGTAAAAATTTGTTCTATCTGGAAAAAAGGGGTGATCATTATCAATATTTGCATTTACAGGAATTATATTAAAAATTGGTTATTACAAAAATGCCTGATGTAGAGAACTATTGGTCATCACTACATTATTTTTTTCTAACATATTTAAAATATAAAGATTTCAACCAATTTTCTTTGGATGTTACATCTACAGAGTAATTATAGGAATTAAAGTATTATATTATTGAAACAATTCATTCAAATCATCAATTCAATCAAAAAAGTATGTTAGAAATAAATAAAAAACTTAAATTAAAAAGTAATAATATTGTTGCTTGTCGATCTATTGAAATACTAGTATAAAAACATTGAAAGATAAAAGAATAATTACAATGGGAACTAGAAATAACTGTTTAAATAGTTATATATTGTATAGATTCATTATTTAGGAAAAGAAGTTAAAAATCCTGACATATTTAGAATTTGTGCAATGATTAATAGAGTAATTGGTAATTTTCGCGATTTACTTACATCATGCAGTGGACCCTATAATTTTTATCCTAAAATTTTATTCAAAAATGTTTAGTGTTTTCTAATAAAGTAAAAGGTTAAATTCAAGAATCAAGGTACTATTATGATATTTGTATCCAAAAATCATTACTTCAATGTCAGTGACTATTTCAAAAAATATCAAACCAAGATATATTTAAAATTTTATGTTCTAAATATATATGAAGCTGTCGTATTTTATTAAAATACGAAAATGCATTTCAGTAAAATTAATTTAATATATTTTGTAGAGCCATATTTGGGCCAGCCTATACGTCTTTCTATATGAGAGAAAATAATTCTTAATAAACAGGATACCCATACTACAAAGTATTATGACCGTCAGTACAAGAGTCGAAATTTGATAGATTTTTTGATTTTGTGAAAGTTGATATAAAACAAAATTATTATAATAATCATTATTATTACTACTGTTATTATGTTTGCTTACATTCAGAAAAATACAAAGTAATCATTCAGTAAAAATACATATTAATAATTATTGAAAAACATTATTATGAATTAAATAAGATAACTTATATACGAAAATAGTAAAAGAAAGTACTTTCAATGAAAACAAATCCAATGCAAATACAATTTAACAATTACGACATATCTCCATCATATTATTACTTTTAATTATTATTATTTTTTAAGAACTTATATATCAACTTTTGCATCGGCTCATCATAGTTTAATTCTCATTGTTTATTATTTGCTAAGATAATTTATCGAAGTTTTCTATTATCATAAATCCATACTGATAGTTAAATACAAAAAATATTAAAGGGACATTTATGCCATTTTTAAATATGCATAACTTAAATCGAATTGTTTAATTATTTGTATATCAATATACTGTTTTTTTTCCATATGAATAGAAGTCCAGCTCTTTCTTTTGTTTTGTTTTTTGTTTTTTACAAATGTTACAAAGTTCAGTTTAATATTACTATAAGAGAAATATCACACGCGCGCGTTATTGAATCATTCAGAATTACAAACACTCGTATGTATGTGCAATTTTTGTTTTCATCTTACACTTACCCGTACAAGGAAAAATATGCATTGACCATCATTTTGTTTAAAAATAATGGATATAGCTAGGCACTCAATTATATTTACTTTTTATTTGCCTAGCATATATTATGTAATTCTCAAGTCGTGCCACGTATACTCGTGAAAAATGTGCTTTATATATTTTCATAAATTTATAAAATTCTTGAAACCCTTCACACAATTGTACAATTTGGTAATAATCTACTATATTGTCTGCATTACCTTTCTTGCGCTTGTCTTTTTTATTAATGCTATTACAAATATATCACAAATATATATAAGTATATGTGATATACAGTAATTTAAAAAATTTTATTTTTTATCAATTGCAAGATTATATTTTTTTTATAGATTAAATCAAAAGAAATTTAATACGGTGGCCGGACGAGGGTTTTCAACTGTATATATTAGTTGATGTATTTATATCGTTATCAATATTGTGTTGTCTACTGTAATATATTTTCCATAAGAAAAAAATATTAAATATTAAAAATCATTAGATATACACAACGTGCGTTCATATATATAATTTTCTAATATTACCGAATAATTTGCCATATCTTTTAAGTCGTAATCAAATAGAATGAGTATGTAAGCTATATGTATAAACAGAGTACATATAACAAAAATTATTAAGAGATCAAAATTATTATATATTGCTTTTTTAGGATTATTTTATATGTGCATTTTTAGAATAAATGAATTATAATTATATTCGAACGGTATACAACGGACAAAACTTTACCCTATATAATCAATATAATTTAAAACAAAGTTTTTTTAAATAATTGGCAGTAAAAAAAATCTATATCTGGTCCCTTCTTCCGGCTGCCGTGAGATTTTCCGTACAGACGTTTTTTCACTACCAAAAGTGAAAATCAATATATTTTCTTTGTGAAAATTATTTCACGATCGATTACTGCCGTTTTACTGATATATATATATATATATATATATATATATATATTTATATTATTACTAAAGTCCGGCAACACTTTAAATGGTAATTACCATTACCATGTTGTTATTCTAATTATCATTTAAAATATTACTGAACTTTATGTAAACTCTGTATATTAAACATGATATGATAATAGCATTAAAAAAAAAAGTATAAATTTTGTGTCTTCGTTCGACCATCAAAGTCTCCTTTGTGAATAATTTTTTCTGTGTATAACATTGTGTGTATCCGTTTAGTTTTCCTTTTACTTTTTTTTTGTTTTTGTTCTTTTTTATTATATAAATCATCGTGCAGTTCGAATAATAAATATAATGTGTCAAGATTATTCCAAAATGAAGGGAATGAAGTCGTAATTGTTTATAGTATGATGAGAATTCTCGCATTTTATTTCCTTATCTGTGCACTTCTATACTTAAAACACAATCAATCTAAGTCTTACTCTCGTTCTCTTTCATTCGTTACTGACACTGCTCTTTCATTCCAGCTCGTTTCTTCCAATCTAACAGGCAATAATCAGTTACTGATAAATATTATTCAAGCTATGTCTATGGACTATCGCAAATAGAAACGCATTAGAAATGGTATAAAATGGACACATTTTTTTCCCGCACAAATCTAGACTACTGTAAATAATTTTTTATTTTCTTTTTGTTTTTTCTTATATATATATTTTTTCATTTTTTTTTTATTTTTTTTTATTTTTTTTTATTTTTTTATTTTTTTTAATATTTTCGTTATATAGTATAATCTTTTTCTTTTCCTCTTCTTTTCTCTATTCTTTTTTCTATTAATTTATTTTACTTTTTTTTTTTTTATGTTTTCCTTAAACATACGACGCGCATTAATTAAGTGATACAAATTACTCAAGAAGTATCGTATTATCGAAGAGGAGCAGGATTTAGAGAAGAAGGTGCTAACATTGACCTTCAAAAATTTATGCGCTTTTTTCTGTATCTTTTTTTAGGCTTTATCGCCTCCCAATCTGCTTTTCAGTCTTTCATGCTTTCCAATTATCAGTTTATATTCCCCTCCCCTTTTCTTGCAAATCTAGAATGCGACAATCCTAATTAAGATCACTTTGTTATCTTCACTCAATGGCAACGCGGGACAACAGAAGACCTCGCCTGGTAAGCCAAACCCTAATGAAAATGTTAAAAACATCTATTAATCTCCAATAAAAATAGAAGAAAAAATGAATAATTATAAAGATATATAAATATTATTTACCCAAGACCAGTTCCAATTAATAAGGACAAAACATTCGTGAGGATTAAAGTATAAAGTACTTCTTTAGAAAACAATCCATTTTTACCAACTTTTGCAGTACGAATGCTGTAAGTTTTTTTCTTATTTATACCAAGAGGATGCTTAAATTTCCAGTCCCTGAAAAATAAAGAACAAAGCGTTAGCAATAGATATTATGAAAAGACTAATTATCATAGATACTTAGTCTTATATCATAGATACTATATATTAAAACTACAAGATGAGGACCAAAAGTTCCTAAGTGATTTAAAAATTAATTATTCTTTTTAGAGACTTCCAGATTAACTTTTTTTCAGATTGTAAAACTATAAATCTAATTTTAAACATAAAAGATTCTAAAAAAGAAACAATTTTTAAAATTACTTAACAACTTTTGGTCTATAAATAATATTTTTTTTGAGGCTCTATTTATCAATTGTAATGTTTTTATAAAGACGATATAATATTTATCTTACTTCGGTGGTGCCTGATCAGGGCGTGAGCTCCACTCGTAAATCCAATCCATACTTTTGTCTAATAGTTCGCCTTCCTACAAAGAAGCAAAAAATTATAATCATTCATATTTAAAACGTGTATGTGATGAGCAATGGGTAGAAAAAAAAGATTTTATTTTAATAGCAAATTTTTACAAGAGGAAATAAAAAAACGAAATCGTTACTTTCAAAAAAATATTATCAGGCAGGATATATTATTACGTCTATATTAATAGCGACCTATAAACATACTATTTCTGTGTGTTAGAGTGATAAGTTTATTTAACCAAGATATAACAGGATGTTGAGACCTTTATATATATGAATAAATATAGAAACAAAAATATTAAGTAAAACTGTAAAAAGATTAAGCAAATAAGACGAAACAAAC
The DNA here is from genome assembly GCF_910589235.1 of Vespa crabro. Lineage (NCBI taxonomy): Eukaryota > Metazoa > Arthropoda > Insecta > Hymenoptera > Vespidae > Vespa > Vespa crabro. Next base: position 18,103,450 of record NC_060956.1, on the reverse strand, counting down.
AATATGACCTACATCTTATTTTTTTTCGGTTTTAAACCATTTGTAAAACAAAAAAAGTCGAAACAAAAATTTCTAAAAATGGACAGTTTTAATGATTTCTCTATGTTCAAAAAGAAATTTAATTATTTCTATTTAAGGATAACCTCTGACGTTCGGGCAACCATGTAATTGACCCATTGCTTAATACGTCCTTTATATTGCAATTCAATGTCGTTTCTATGCTCGCGTAAACATCATCTTTATGTTATCAAAGGTCCCATTTTTGGAACATGTGTGACACAAAAAAAATTATTCTAATCTCCATTGAAAAATATAAAATTTGTACGAATGATTTATTGCCGGTTTACTTGTCTTGATATTCTTTAGATATCCAGAGAAGTAAATAAAAATCTAAGCATGTCGAAAACTTTGCCAAGTTTAATAAATACGACTAAACAAATTCTTAAAATAGTCAACGCATAGCCGATTTTAGATAAACGCGTAGAAGTTAATGTCAAAGAGAAATCTACTAAAACAAAATTGACATCTTTTTCATTATTTATATGACGCAGCAATAAAACAATATTTTTGATATAATTATGAAATTTTTTTATTTTTTTAAAGAAAACGTCAAGTTTAAGTATAATAATCTTGACGACATATATGTTTTAAATCTCTCAACAATAAATATTATCTCATAAATGTTCTTTACTTCGATAACATTAAACAGCAAATTAATACTTTAATTAATTTTTCGGTAAAGGAAAAAAAAAAGAAAACAAAAGAAAAGAAAAAATGATTAAAGATTTATATAAATTTGATGATAAAAAAGAAACAATTATGAAGAAAATTTATGAAGAATTGAAGAAGATTAATCAAAAATGAAATTTGAAGAATATGTAGTTTGTTTTTTTTTTCTAATGTATCAATTTCATTTTTAAAGTGAAAAAAGTGGCGAAGTTTTCAAACAGCTTTAGTAAAGGTTCATATAGTTTGCAAGCAAATGTGCGGTTTTACTATTCATCGTTTAAATATACAAGCTTTGAATAATGGAAATCGTTACGTCGAGATAATGTATATGTACATACATACATATATTTTCTTATTGTGTGAATGAACAAACAGAAAAATAGTGTAATATCGCTGGAAACATTTCGAAATTTTTTTTAATATCAATTTTATGATTTATATTACGTGCTATATTAAAATACACAAATAAACTTAATTCTTAAGTAAATTAAATCAATTAATTTATTATTACTATATTCTTAATCAACATTAAGATTAAATTAGATGAAAGGTAAAATTTTTAGGTTAAAAAACGGTCATTTTTTTGCTATATTGTCGAGTTCTTTCCTACCCTTTTTTCTCTACTTTTGTACTTTGAAGATAAAACATATATATGACCAAGAAAAAATAAAGAAATATATTTGTTGATTCTCGTTATGCATAGCTAATGACGCACATTTTCGTATATCATTGTAATTACGACATAAATACAAATAATATGTATTGTAATTTCTATGTAATTTATATATATATATATATATATATATATATACGTAAATACAGCATAAAAAGAATAATGCGCTGTTCCGTCCACGTGACCTATACAGTAATAATAGTAATTACAGCTGATATAAAAGAAAAGGACAGTGACGTTTGAGATTCGTTCGTCGACAATCTATGGTAAAAAAGAACATGTGACTGTCCATGTTAATAAATATATTATTTTCAAAATGAACGAATATATTTATATTCGTACGTATCTTTTATATGTGACATTCTTTTGTTCCAAACGATGATAAATCGTCGATATGACTAAAAATTGATCCTTATATATATATATATATATATACATATATATATATATATGAACGTATACATATATGTATGCAATACTATATGGAGAAAAATCGATTTGTTGGTACGATGCGCGACAATGTTAGAAACGTTGCGTGCCCTCACTTTAAGAACGGAGTCACCATTACTGCGCATGGCGTGACCGTGTTATGTTCTCTGATTGGTCGAGAGATACTAAACGTCAACATTATAGAATCTCTCTCTCTCTCTCTCTTTCTCTCTCTCTTGTTGTTTTTTATAACATGTAGCAACGACAAAGTTAGCAGATGCGAGGAACCCACTCATCGAACAGTGACAGAAACTGCATCGTCGCTCATCTTTCTTTTCATTGACTAAATTCTCTTGAGACGCAGTGCGACGCGCAATCTATACATAATCGCAATAGAACTTCTCTATATTGTACTTCAATGACAATGGAACAATGAACGTATCGTTCTTCCCTCTAGTGGGAATATTTTTCTTCTCTTCCCCAGAGCGCGCCAAAATCAAATATTTTTAATACACCCATGTATACATGCAATTACGTGGGTGTATATCATATTCTTAAAAAAAAAATTATTTTACATTTTGTTATTATCTTACTATTTTACTTTTTTTTTTCATCTTTATAACTTTTTTTTACGATTTCTATAAATTATCTTTAAGTAAAATTATTTTTCTAATTAATTGAAATAATACAATTTTTCGAATTATTATTAACCAAGTAATAAAAATGAAGATACGAATTGCAGATTACAGGTAACCGTGGCTCACGTGAGATCGAGCACGTATGTACGAAGAGAGACGCAAAGTTCAACACTATATATACTGAAAGATACAATGCATGTACACACACACTTATGCGCGGGTTACACAATCTGTACATCTCTATTTTTTTTGTTTTTTGCTTGCTGTTTTTTTTCCTTAGTCTGATAATCTTCTTATAAAAGATTATTTTAATCAAACAATTGTAGGTTGCACTTACTATACGTACGAACGTCCGTATCTTATACTTCATGCTTTTACGTTGCTATTTTATTCCTAGCTTATAGATTTATAGATAGATTAAGTCTTTTATGACTTACATATATACATGCAAATAAACACGCAAAACGCGAGGGAGAGATTCTCCGATGTGTAATTATACCTCAGACAATTTCCATTTACGCAAAATAATCACGACAATCTATATGGATCATTTGAAACTAATAAGTTTCCATATTAAATGGACAATATTTATCTTTTAATGTGTGATAACCAAAAGAAAATAAATTATAAGTAATTATTGACTTGGATCTATATTATGTGTTGTTGTTTTAAATATTATTATATTAATTAATAATAATAATAATTAAAAAAAAAATAAATAAATAAATAAAGCATCCTTTCCGGGATGCGAATACTTTATTTAAAGTTTGCATTCTCTTTTATGGAGTAATTATTACTTCATCTTCCTCTTCGAAATAAAACAGTAGCATTTTAGCGTATTAGCACACATTCGAAGTGTATTTATTCGCGTGCACTTGCACACATTTACAAAAGTCGTAACGCGGCTTTGGTACGATTTAAACAGTGGTGCAAGCAGTTCAACCGGTTTGTTGCATCGAATGAGAGGAAGAGTAGATAGAAACGAGAATCGTCGAGATTTCTTTTAAAGATCATATGATATGCCTTTTAATTTTTCTTTTATTTTCTTTTTATGTGTACTGTAATACATGCATATTAATTTCAAAGTAAATCCGAGATCACTGTCTTACGAAATTATGTTTTTCTTTCTTTTACATCATGTTTTTATAGAAAATTATTTGATGTTTTTAAAAGTAAATAATTTAATTTTCATTCGGATAAATATGCATTTCAAATATATTTCAATTCTTTCTTAAAAGTTTGAAAATAAACGTTCAAACGTCTTAATTTTGTTTACAAAATATATTCAATCATATTATTCATTTTGCAATTTTCTGCCTACAAATTTTTATTAATTATTTATGTAGTATCAAGAGCAAAAATTGAAATAGTAACGATAAAAATTGTGTATGACAATGTCCTTGATGGTAATACGTCTTACATTAGACTCTTTAAACGTCTCTCTCTCTCTCTCTCTCTCTCTCTTATTAGTAAAAAACGAATGTTAGCATTCAATTACAGGTAATGCAGTGTTAGCTACGTAAAGTTTGAACCTATATATATATAATATAAGAAATACAATTCCCAAGGATTAGCGATGCGTGTAACGAGGTATACATTTTTCTATGTAGTAGAAAGGATAAAGTAAGACATATAATATGGGAATAGTATAGAAAAAGTATATAAAAAGTAACATAATATCAAACTTTAGAAATATCTACTATTCATTTCAAGAATTAGAAAGCTTTCAATCTTTGTTATCCTTGGACTAGATATGATGAAATCAATTTGAACAATATTTTAACTAATAAACAACTCTAAAAAATTATAAGAGACAATTCGAAAAAGAATAATTAGTGTTTAAACCAATGAAATTAATTTGAACATTTTCATTAATAGAGATAACTCTGTAAATTATTTGGAGAGAGTTTCAAAAAGAAACGATTAGTATAAAAAGATCTTAGTTTGATTAAATCAATGGTGATTATTGAAACATGTCTATGACAGTTGTTTATTAAATGAATGGGCAAACACGTAGCTAACGGCAGCTGCGAAAGGATTATTAAAAGGACAGCTTGTTTGAGCAAATGCTTCTATCTAGCTTGGCAACGCTGTTGCGAACCATAGTAGAGGTAGAGATTATAGTAACTTTCACATCACCTTTTGCGCCCCAAGTCTAGTTTTACATGTAGGGGAAGATCAGAAAGGGAATAGTTTGTCGATATTCCGTTTATAGCAAAATTTGATTTTAAGCGTTTTTTTTTTCTTTTTTAATATTTACAAATTTTGGTGCAAATATTTCGTAGTTTTTTTTTCCACAAAAAGAAACTCAATTGAAAAGAAAAACTTGAAAGAACTATATAAATTTTAATTTTCTTTTTAAATACCTAAAAATTTAGATGATCATTTCGTAGTTTCTTGGGAAGAAAAAAAAACTATGGGAACTATAAAAGTTTTAATCTTCTTACAATTTTCTTTTTCTTAGTAAGGGAGCAAAAAAAAAGAAACTAAGAAATATTTATGATAAAGTTTTTATCTTCACGAAAAGATTATAACGAATAATATTTTGGTATCAATGACTTATGAAGAAAAAAAGAAAGAGGGGGAAATAAAAACGGAAAAAAAAGAAAGAAAGAAAAATTCTACGAAATCAAGAAGTTTCACCTCATTATCATTATTACTCACTTTGAAGATAAATGTTTCTTTGTTACTATTTTCGCCTTATTATATTTTTCTCCCCGAAAAAGATAAACTCGCTGGACTACTTAAGCCTTCTTATTATCAACACTACGAGTAATCAATACATACATATGTACGCATGTGACAGAAGAGACAAACATTTCACATGGACATGATTTGAGATACAGGTATATGTAGTTTTTTTCCGAGAAATATGTCTTATGAATAGGTAATTATTATTTATCTTTGAGAACTTTGTTTTTTTTTTTCTACGTAAAATAATAATGCGAAAAATATTCGATAAGAATTGAATCGAATACAATATTCTTTCTATATGTAGATCTACAAGAACATGTTTGTATAATATTAAAATTATAAATTATTATGATACAAGAATCAGTGTCAGAATCTTTTATAATACATAATAACGTATCGGGAAAGTATAAATGGACACATGACCCTGGTAAACCAGAATGGTCTCTTACTAAAAGCGAAGATCAGAATGAATCGTTGAAATGAATTGGAAAATGACAGCGACGTTAATTCGATTACAATGATCATACGATCTTCTTGTCCTACTTCTTGTCACTAGGTTGTACATATAAGTAACGAGAAAGATGCGAGAACGGTAGATGTAAACCAATTAAAGTAAACGATACCATCTTGGTAAATCTTATCACGAAATTCCTTCTCGATGAACGTACGAGAAAATTGAAACCGTGAGAGAGAACTCTAGTAATAATATCATAAGAGAAACAATTAGTGATTTTGTAAAGTAAACTAATAAACTATTTTGATTACATTTCAATATTATATACAATAATAAGTAAGTTTACATACTTGTATATATTATTATCGTACAACGCAACATTTCAATTTCAATAGTACGAAAGTACTTAAGAAAGAGAATTCATTGAAAGAATTTTCATTGAAATTGGTCGATATTTTTGTTAAGTATTCTGAGCTACGAAGAGATGTATTATAATTAAGTATATATTTCACATTCTTTTTTTCTTATTATATTGTAAATGTTGAATAATTTAATAATCATCATTAATTAATCGAATACACATTTTGTGTTTATATTACATTTAATATTTTAAATAAATTTTGTTAAATGCTTTCGCATAATTTATATAAAATTAATGGAATGTAAAAAAAAATCTTGACTATACATATAGTTAAATAAAAAAACATCTGCTCGATATACATATAACTTTTTTTTTCAAAGCAATTCCAAAGCCGTATTCGGTAAATTACCGCACCTATTGACGGTAGAGGTGTATACACACAGTCGCAGAGTTGATAGAGTCACTGATCCGAGGACCTTGTAAAGAAGGTAAAGCTCGTTCGATAAAACCAGTTGCATAGTATGTGTATATATATATATATATATATATATATATATATATATATATATATATATATATAACCTCTCTGTTAGTTTGTCGATTGCATACGAAGTAATGTTAACAATCCGGAAGAATAAACAGAATGATTTCGATGATTACTTTCAAATGAAATGTTTGAATGATTTTGATCTTTTGCGAGATCTTTTACAACGACTAGAGTCCTATTTCCGTTTGGATCGAATGGATCAGGCTTGTGGTTTTTCTAAAGACTTCGGTGATCGACCACAAAAGTTAACCATATGTTCGTGTGTGCGCGCGCGTAGGTAGGTACTTCGCTTCATTCTGAGATTTATGCGACACACCTCACACAACACGGGTTATTACAATCGATTTTCTAAACTGACCTTGTTGCAGCTGTAATTTATGTAGACCCCTTTGAGCTCATCTTCAGTAGAAAGTTCCGTATTCGGGCTGTTAGGTGGACTCTTCGGGCTAAAATAGAAAAAAATAAATTTCTCTTATAATCTATGGATATTATACATTTTTTGATTATATCATTTGTTTCAATTATTTACATAAATCGGAATTTTTAGCTTTACTTTAGTATTAGCAAAGTTCGTTTGGTTTCCAATATCAAAGTCGTACTAAAATTAAATTTTAAGAAACGACAGTCATCACTTTTTCTCCCCTCTCTTTCTTTCTTTTTTAAAAAGGTAAAAGACGGTCATTAATTCGTTTCTTTCACAAAAAAAATTTCTTTTAGAACGAATCCAAGTAGCGCACAAAGAAACGCTCGCTCCAAAAAAAGATTCTTTCTTCTTCGTTCGTGAGTCATAAAGACGGCTTATTTCTTTCTTCCCCTCCCCCGCCGTCATGAGAAGAACGAAAAGTGTTGAGAGAAAATAGAAGCTGTTTTTTCTCTACCCATAAAAGACACTGTTATGTAGAACGTTGTGGTGATTATACTATTGAACATCTTTACCTCAACAATATTTTCTATCTTTACGGATTATGTCAATAATCCAATAATGGTCTCATTTATAAAAAATAGAAAATAAAAAAAAAAGAAAAAATAATAAAAAAAGAAGAAAACTATGATTAATCGTTTTTTTGGAATCACGAGTTTGTAAGCAATAAAATCAATATTAAAGATAACATTTTAACTTTTCTTGACAGTGCTCTTTTTTTATCATAGATATATGCTTCAATATATTTGTGTAATCACAACAAACAAACAAACAAACAAACAAACAAACAAACAAATAAATAAATAAACATCCACCCGCACGCGCACACACAAAGAACGATTTCCATCTGCTGTATATTCAGAACGATTTCCATCTACTGTGCATTCAGAACGATTCCATCTGCTGTTTATTCAGAACGATTTCCATCTGCTGTGTATTCAGAATTATTTGTGGGACAGAAGCTATTGAAAAGAGAACAATTTTTACCTGTCTCTAGGAGTATCTCGACGTGAGGATGCTAAAGAATGCCTGGCGGACGATTGCGTTGAATCTCTCTGTGCTTCCCTCAAAAGTCTTAGATATTCTTCGCCACCACTACTGAATGGCAAGGGTGTTCGCCTTTCAGCAGATATCGGATTCACTTCCACCCATGATTCTGTAAATTTTTTAATAAAAATTGTTTACAATTATGATAAAAAGATATCGATTTTTTTCCGATAAAAATCTTTTATGATCTTTTTTACGAATTAAATTTCAATTTAAACAATGCGTGGATTTTAGAATTTATTTCATTGAAATTTAGCAAATCTTTTAGGATAGCGTTTTAAATTTAATATCAGCATTTGTTACTCTTATCTAGACTACGATAGATTAAAGTTTCTCATAAGAACGAACGAACGATCGAACGAACGAACGAACGAACAAACGCGGACCACGTGGATTAAATCAGATTTCATGAAAATCGAAAAGTTATAGTAATTAAAGATAATAACGTGATTAAATTATAGGTCAAAACGTTATCGAACGATAGAGAAATTGATGACAAAGCGAGATCACGGTCAAGGCCCCTCAGTTTAAATAACGTAAGTAATCAAGACGATCGTTGCGTCATATTTATGTCTATATTGAGTCTATACACTGACGTACAAAGGAATTTGTTTTATCGATTATTGTATGAACAACAATAAATGAATCTAATGTTTATAAAGCGTTTTCAATTCGAGAATCATCTTTGTATTAACAAAAATGTGTAATATGTATGAAAATTGGATTATAAAACTAAAAATAGTGTTGAAAAATAATCTTGAAAATTGTTGAATTGCCATTAAGAGAAGTTCAACAGTCAAAAATATTGACATTACTTATCGGCCAACCCAAAATATTATTTTAGGATATATATTACATATATTTATACATATACATGTACATTTTTGTATTTATTTGAATAAGAATGATACAAACATATATGATCATGCAATCTGTTGCTATCATAATCTATCGTCGATATCACGTACACAATGTAATAGGAGACCTTTATCTCAGCTTACAATATTCTCACGAAGTTCTCGTTGTTCATTCCTCGTTCTGTACTTATTATAATTTAAATGTCCATGAAACCTCTTTATAAGCGTAGTTTGATTCTTCAATCTCATTCTCGATTATATGAAAACGCAAACATTATTATTACGTGAAAATGAATAATTTCATATACTTGAGAGTTCGGTTTACTAATAAGAAGTGATGTATGTATTTACACACACACACACATTTAGTTGCGATATATTTCACTTTTTCTTCATTTTCATAATATTCGATAGACCATAAAATGCTTTCGATTGTCGTTAAAAAGAGAAAAACCTATATGTATGTATGTATGTATGTATGTGTGGTCGATATTAATCAGTTCGTGTCACCATCTTTTCTAATTATCACATAATTACGTAAATATGTTTACACTACATACAAGTATGACGCGTAATTAAAAGCGTTTCTATTTAAAAGCGTATAACTCTCGATATGACTAACAGCTAACACGATGAGACGAACTTTTTGATTTTTTCAACTCAAGCAACTTTTTTTTTTTTTTTTTTTTTTTTTTTTTTTTTTTTTTCAAATAGTAATGGATTTTAGAGAATATTAAAAAAAAATTTTTATTTAAATTGAATACATATACATATATGTACCTATGCAATATATATTACATAATATGTTAATATTTTTTAATATTATTTTTACAAAATGCACATATATTAAAATTTAAATAGACATACACACAAATAAATTTGAAGAAATGTTATATATTATAATTTTCTTTAAATCTTTGTTAAGAATTTTTTAAAAATTTCACTTAGATTAGAAAATAATTTGAAACTACTATACGTTCATTGAAAATAATTTGTATTTTTTGTATATGTATATGCTCATCGAGAATCTATATAAAGAAAAGAAAAAAAAAAGCAATAAAAAACTAACAATAATCAATCAATCAAAAAGAATATGTACGTAATCGATTAATTGTCTTCTTTCTAAGAAATAGAAATGAAGTAAGAAGCACTGAATGTAACGAAACGAAATATATCTATTACCTTCATATAATGTTCGTTACATGCATACAAATGCTCAAAGAACGCTTATCAACACTACGTTCTTTTAGTATCGTACATACACATGCACATACACATACACATACGCATACACACACATACATATGTATATATATATATATATATATATATATATATATATATATATATATCTTGATCGGTGAAGGATTAGAAAACATACACTGTAGAAGTCCTTGTTGGGTTAATGACCGCTCAAAAAAAATCTGAAGTAAAAATCGAATTGATCCCAAATGCATTTGAAGAGGATTCACAATTATAGCAATTTTCATTATTTAAAATCGTTTTTATTAATTCTCATTATTTTTCAAAATATAAGTTGGCCCGAAAGTTCCTAGCTGAGCCAAAATTTTCCAGGTAATTTAAAAAATAGATTGTTCTTTTTCGATTTTTTTTCTTCAGATTTTTCGTTCCATAAAATATAAAAAAGAAAATTAGCCTAAAAGTTTTAGTAAAAAATAATCGATTTTTTAAATCATCTAGAATTTTTTGGTCTATCCTGTAGATAATGATCCAATCCAGACACCCTATATATGAAAAATGCATGAATGGGAAAATTGCTTTTATTTCCCACAAGAATCTAGTCTGCTTACAAATAGAGCTTGAAGATACGATCATCCTGTTTCTATTAAATATATAATCATCTCATCGCACGTTTGTTCGTTTTTTTATTTCTAATTTTCAAGTAAATGAAAAGAAAAAAAAAATTGAAGAAAAAAAGGACGATTTTCTTTTTTCTTAACCTTTTTTTGTTTCTTTTTTTGACGTTTCATTTACATTCCGGCATCTCTTTGATCTATTCCACGAAAATTTATGGTATAATTCGTGCAAGCACGAAGAGCTTTTCTAGTTATACAAAATGTTCACGCAAAGTGACGATTATTATAACATCGAAAGTTTCCCTAATTCCTCTAACGTTTCGATAAAAAAGAGCACCCAAAAAGGAATGATATCCGACAAATCTGAAAGTACATTCGATTTGGATAAAATTGAAAACTGTGATTATGTAATTACTGAAGATCTGATAAAGATCGATATGAAGGAGTTACGTCGATTGATGAAACTTATGCAACCGATTATGAATCCTCGAAAAGGAGATTATTGCAAATGTTTTAGCAATAGTAACTTTAAAAAAGCTAAGTAAAATTGGCCAACCATGAAATATATTACGATATCAAAACATATATAATGTTAATATATTATCCAATTATACTAGGATAATATATTACCATACTATCCTATAAAATGTTATATATTGTATTCTTATATAACGTTAATAAATAATAAATAACACATTTATGAGCGTTCTCAACTAAAATATACTCCGGTAAATTATAGTAATATAAATTCATTCGTAATCAATTATAAATCTTATAAATGCATATATTCTCGTACATAAACACTTTTCAATAGAAAAAGAAGTACAAGCTCCATAAGTTTTACTTTTCTAATCCAATAATATATAAAGTGGATTCAGTGTTAACGTATCATATTTTAAATGGTATTACCATTAATATTTATATCCATTTAAAACTAAAAAATATTTTCGATCAGCTAAAGGCCGGACGTTGAATCGAAAAAGTAGCAGCTATCACCCATGCTGTTTACCAAGCCAAGGTCACACGTGTTGATTCTACACAAGTGTTGTTACGATGCATATTGTCGTATATATATATATACATATATATATTTATACATACATCCTCTTTCGATATGTCCAATGCCTCCATGGTCCTTGAAAACTTTTATACCAATTTATCCATGCCAAAATTATCTGACCGATATGATACGTGCATATGATAATAATCCGATTACAATGTTATTTCACACAATAAATAACAAATAAATTATAATCGGTTATAATAATTTATTTTTCATTCCTATAATTTTCTAATTCTCTTTCATCGTTTCTAAAATTTAAATTAAATCACATTTTTCTTATATACGATAGGAAGTTATTTCTCTCAGTTAATTGAAAAATCTTCGCAAATGAAAAAATTAAAATTCCTTACAGCGAAAACTTTCACCAAATTATTATATAAGAAAAATTATTATAAGAGAGAGTGAGAGAGAGAGAGATCGATAAAGAAAGAATTTGCGGTCATGGAACTTATCCAACTTTCTTAAAAGGAACTGAAAAATTCTTTTCTTTTCATGGAAATTTATTCTTTTTCCGGAAAGTATCGAAAGGATAACATCGCGTGATCAAGTATTTTAAGTTAATCACATATATAAAAAACAATAATTATATATATTCCTTGGCAAGGCTCTCTCATTTGTGATATACTGAAAAAAGAAAACTGTTATTGCAAATTATCTGTGTGATTTAAACCTATAGTTTCGCAATAATTATAAAATGAACCGGAAACTTACGATTATATTGCACTTCGAAGTTGAATAGAAGTTACAAGTTATATTCGTTCTAGGTTCATAACCAGGCGTATTATTAGAAAGTCAAATAGATAAGACTCTCCTGAGATTTTTTTTGCGTATAAGGGAATGATGATAAAATGATGGAGAAGATCTCAAATTCTTTTTGAGATTTAAAAAAAAAAATAATAAAAAAAAAAAATAAAAAGAAAATAAAAAAAATAAAAAAAAAAAGATTATCATAATCAAAACAATTTTAAATATGCTGTGAATTTTAAACATGTGGTGAAATGATTGAAATAAAATGTCGCAGACAAAAAAAGAATGACATTTAGTGCGTAAGTCACAATTTTAAATCACAGTACACGGAAGAATTTAAATGAGTCGACAAGAGGTCCACACAGTATTTAAAAATAGAAATCAACTGAATGGCCTCTTTCGCCAGTCTGTCGCCTCAAATACTATTTAATTATTACACATTGTCTCTCTCTCTCTCTCTCCCCTTCTCTCTAATCGATGTTTTTTTTGTCCGTCAAACAAAACAATCAATTTAATTCGTAAAGAAGTTACTTTAATTACTTTTTGCTTTTGTTTTATCACATAAATCGGAGATTTCAAAAGTGTGGGCGTCGCGTTAAATATTAGTATATATTCATTATAAAAGAGTTTTATATATTGGGAATCGTCGAATGGTATTTTATTTATAAATTTATATTAATTAAATATTAAAATTATATATCAATGAAAAAGGCAATAAAACAAATGTCAAAAGTAGTAAATTAATATTTTGTATTCAATCCGATCTTTCTTTTTAAAATATAAATTGCAACTAAGTAGATCGTAAAAAATTACTGTTTTCGAAATGATTTTCGGTCCGTAAAAGTTTGGAAATCTCTGACACTGTAAATAAATGTATATTTAAAATACATTAAAATGTACATTTTCTGTATATGTAAATATAACATATTAAACTGTATTAAATGCAAATGTAAAATTTTAGAGATTATGTAAATAATAAATAACATGAATGATAAAATAATTAGTAAAATAATCCTATTAACATAATCTACATACATAACATATATTAATATGATCTATCAAATTCAATATACATTTACTATAACGGATTTATTCTTATCTTTTCTTTTCTATATTTCTGGTGCAATCGAAATCATTTCGGGGAAAAATTTCTTTCTTTCTTTTTTCTTCTATATTTTTCTTTTTCTATTTTTGTAAAAACTGCAAGTATTACTAAGAATCCAAGGATGAAGAAAAGAATCTGTTTCTTTCGAAAGGTTTCCTCCGGTTAATACCTGAACATTCTTCACAATTTTTCTGACCTGAAAATCGATGGGTTTTCTAACGGATTCAAAGTATTTGGACAAAAGAAGAAATGAAAAAAGAAAAAAAAAGAAAGAAAGAGAGAAAAGAAAATAGAGAAAAGGAAAAAAGTTTGTTGAAGATGACTCATCATTTGGTCGGTCGAAAGATACACATTCGGTCAAGCTTGCTGTTAATGATATATCTCTGACGTCACTCTTGTTCTTACACACACACAAACACACACACAAAACACTGAAACGTATTTTAGTAAGCGTCCTGCAGCTTCCTAAGAAAAATGAGATCGATAGCCGATGATAATAAAATCGTACATAAAAAGTATATAGATAAAATCGCGAAAGAAATTGTACAAAGAGATAAAAACGATGCTTAAAGAATCATCTTTCGTAAATCATTATCTTTTACTAGAATATTTTTAAAAAGTTCAAGATAATAATTATCTTCTATTATATTTTATATATGTAATAGATTATATTATTAGAATACATTAATAAATAAATAAATATATATATATATATATATATAATTATTTCTATTCAAATTATAATACATTGTATTGCGTAAAAATAACTTGTATATATTAGTTATATAAATTTTTGATACATTATTTAATATATATATAAATTTCATTATTATTATTTAATAAATATAATTTTTATATATTTCACACACACACACACACACACACACTAAAATTTTAATATATAAGCAGTTTGCGAAAAATAAAATCAGGAAAAAAAGAAAAGAAAAGAAGGAATTTATATGGTGCAACAGATTTTCGAATGATGTTTGTGTCTTCTCATTAAAAATTTCTTAAATAAGAATTAATACTCGAGTGATATCTTAGGAAATGATTAGGACAGATATGGTTATTGATCGCCTGACCGTCGTCACGTTTTCAGTTTTCTACGAAATGACGCCGCCACATATACGCTAAAGCAAAGCACGTAGACCAAAACAGACTCAGCATCGTCATTGGCCAACAAAAACATTGGCCATGATCTTGGATACGAAAGACACGTTCTCAAAATTTTAGGTATATATATATATATATATATGTATATATATATACCTATATATTTATATATAAAACGCTATATATATATATATAGCAGTTCATTTTAAATAGACGGGAGGAGATCGATACGAGTTGAGCCGAAAGGACACTGACCT